>NW_027110400.1:1453879-1456424 GCF_000696795.3 Halyomorpha halys
GGATTTATAATCCTAAATAAAAAACTTATTTATACTATGCAACTTGTATCCTAGAGTGTCCTTCGATAGCTCTATTTAACTACTGCCCTAGAATCTAGAATAATTCTAATCTCTGACATAAGGAGATATTTACGTGCAATATGAGAAGGTGGGTGAAGTTAGACACTAGAAGAGAGGGTGTCGATAGTCAGGAGTGCTATGGAGGCAGATTAGGAAAAGATAGCAATAAATTAGCAGTATTTGGAATAGATAAGGCCAAGGGTATGGAAGCTTCCTTTTGTTAGAAAGGATTGTCGTAAAAAGGATTTATAAACCTAAATTAAAAATTTATTTATACTATCCAACTTGTATCCTTCAATAGCACTATTCAACAATTGCCCTAGAATCTAGAATAATTCTAATCTCTAACATTAGGAGAAGATGGGGTGTCGATAATTACGAGTGCTATGGAGGCAGATTTACAGAAATTTGGAATAGATAAGGCTAAGGCTATGGCATTTACCTATGTTGTATCCAATAGGGCTCGTGACGCAAACAATCCCTAGTTTTATTGATGAGTTATTAATACCTTCCATATGGATACATAAATGGGTAAAAATTTCTAGAAAGGATTGTTGTAAAAAAGAAATGAGTCCCTGAGGGTCTGTACCCTGCCAGAGCTACGTATTCATTTCTGATTTAAACTATTTACTTATGCATTCATACTATTAAAATAAAGCCACAAGATGCTATACGATTACTCCAGTATTATAACGAGTCCAATATTATGTTTAATTAAAATATTGAATTTTTTGTTTAGTGAATTATAATCCGTTATTATGATGTCTTTACTAGTTTCAACTTAATTTAATAAATTGTTAAGTAGCGACATATACAATTTAATAATAATAAATTTTGCTAAAAAGCTTGATTGATGCAAGTACCTTACTTTTGGTTGCCATTAATAAGACATTGATGAATAGTTTTACTTATGTTGGGATGTGCTCCTACTCGACCAACTTATTTTATAGCAAGTTCCAATCTGTCAGTAGGGGAACTCCGCTCTTTCATCAACCGAACAAAGCAAAGGCTCCCGAGTCTCCGATATTGTAAAAGTTGATCATCGTAAGTATCGGCCGTAAGTTTGCCCAACTTGGGATGATTTCTGAACTAGACGAAGCCGCTTTGATATGCATAACGTTTTTGTGATACTCAAGGGCGCTTGGATCAAGGCCTTAGTGGGAAGCGGAAGAGGACAACTTTCTATAAAGGGCTTATAGGATTTAGTCGGCATGAACCCCCAATCTCTATCTACAGCGACTTTATACTAAATTCACCACTTTATTTACATAATAATAATATCTAAATGTATTGAATAAGAACTATATGATATGCACTTCTAATTACTCCAAAGGGAATTATATTCTGGAGTAATTGAAATGCTTAGGTACTTTTAAAAACGGGACTCCTCGTTTCATAAATCATAAGCTAGTATGGGTTGTAAGTTTCAGGGAAACCTAGGCCTGTTATGAAGCTCATTGGATATAATATGTATTTATAATCTTTTAACAATAACTTAAGAGATATCATAAAGAAAAAAAAGTAAGGAAAGGGCAGAGAAATCTCACAAAGTAACACTGATTTATTTCGTCTCTTAGATTTCATAACATACATTAGGAATGTTTATAAAGACATTAATACAGAAAATATGTCTCTACAATAAGGCAGGGTTAATAAAGATATCTAGGCAGACAATATGCCTTGTGATATCATGACTCCCCATTACCACTTTGTGAATATGAATTCAGATTACTGTGGAGTCGTTCTCTGCTTTTCAGGTGTCCTGGGGTGCTGAAAAGCGATACCATGTCCAATGCTTTAACGAATCACCAAATTGTCGAATTCCCTTCCAATGATATCCGATCAGGAATTCCATAAAATTAGAAGCACATGCAAAACGAACCTAGTCTTGCATCTGTAGATTTGTCCCTTACTAGGTACACCATTGCCATATTGCTAAAAAGATCGATAGTGGTAATTCTTATATCCCCTGCAGGTAAATGTATCTTTCTGTAGACTGACCACCATCATGTCCGCGGTTGGTGTTTCCTCTTGTATTGTTTTAGAGGGGTTTTGATCGTATTTGGCACCGAGACAAATATCTCAGAACACTTGTATTGGGAAAGAAGTTCCTTCCAGCTGTAACCCTTGCTACGGATTCTTAGGATTTCCCCACTCATAGAAAAGGATGATGATCCATTTGAAAGGAATATTTTATCCCAAATGGATAGGGGGGATACAATAAATAAAGCACACCAAAATAACACACAAAACTACCCTGGGAGTAAAAGATAAAACCACTTCTCGGTGAATACAGTTGCACTAGCTCTTTATATAAGCACCTACCAGAGGTAAAGCAGATCATATATCCGACCCTCTTCGGGAGAGGCCTTGTCCTCGCACGAGTAGCGTAACTCTGTGCTGTTTGCCTTATATATGAGTTTTTTTTTTATTATGCCTACCTAAGACTAGACCTTCACCTCCTCTGCTTCCTATTCCTCCTATC
>NW_027110400.1:1457165-1457579 GCF_000696795.3 Halyomorpha halys
GATTTAGTTGAGCTTCGTAACTAAAACCAGGCTGTAGGAATCAATCTAGTTGTATTCATAAATATAAGTCTCCTGTAACACATAATAAGATAATTATAAGACTAATGTATATTAGGAAAAATGAATAATTCCTTGAGAAAATCGAAAATATACTCTTATATTTGACTTTTAACAGGTTTTAGGAAGTTGAAAAAAAGTAAAAATGGATGAGGAGGCTAATGGAAGCTGTCTATGCTGGGACCAAACGTGTCTCTTCAGATTCTTCATCCTCCGCTGAACATGGCCGTGAAAGGTATTAGTTCTGTCGGCTATTGAAGGATTTCGCAGGGTGACATCATGTTTCTTCATTATGAAAACTTTTCCTTTTTGCCTCTTTGAACAGGACACGTTTATACAATGAAACCTCTTCACAAC
>NW_027110400.1:1459474-1463715 GCF_000696795.3 Halyomorpha halys
TAATTTTTGCCCAACTCCGTTTTAGACTCTATAGCAATGTAATCTAGAGGAAATATGGCCTTCATAAATACAAGAGCATAATCCGCAAACAATGGACTCGCAACCAATTTGAAGGTTATTGCGGTTATACGTGGGTTTATACGGTTCTCGCTGGCGGTATGAATTCACCCACTCTCCTCGCTGATCTCAAGCTATCAACGTGAACCTCTCATCTCAATGGGATTCCATCAAAAAGGATCTTAGTACTGAGCCTCACTGAAGTACCACGTTTCACCTTTAGTTCAATTGGAGTGCCATGTAATCTAACAATGTAACAGAATTTCCCAAATAATTTGTTTTCAGATTCTTAATGGAATCTAAAATTAAAAAAGAAGTGTATGCTAAACAACATTGGTGATAAATAATAAATAGTATGAGATAGAGGGGATAGTTATATATGCAATTGCTTTCGTATAATGAGTTGCCATTATACGACAAGTGTTGACACACAATCATATTTATTTTTTTTCAGTATTACATAATTAACTCTCTTCTAGTGCATTTTAGACAAAACAATTTCTTGATCAATGTTAAAGAACGTTAAATGTTTCCTGCATGTTTCATATATAACATGTTGTAAAATTCCCAACAATTGTAGGCATATGCGGTCATCAATAGTTGCAAAAAAAATATATATATATATAAATGAATGAAGTTTGATATCAGTTGTTTTTCCTTAATACATTTTTTTTTCTGTACAGTTTTATTCAAAATGCTTGGTAACCAAACTGTTAGAGAATCAAATTTCCTACATGATTCAATATTTATTACAAAATATTTTTAATTGCCTCCGAATAGTATTCGAAAAATATGAAATTATAATTTTAGTTAAAGTGGAATGGAAAACTGAAAATATTACCTTCTGTTCAAATTAATATATTATATATAATATAATATGGAATTATAAATATATATTCCAAACAATTCAGAAACTGTCTTTGAAAGATCATAGCTGAACCAGGTGTCTCCGAGAAGCTAGTATGATTGACGAAAGCGTGTATAAATCATCTTAAATGGAGAGTCCTGATACTAGAAGCACCTATAGCCTTTGATCTTAGAACAGGTCTACGACAGGAAGAAGGTCTATCACCGGTGCTGTCTAACTTGGCCCTAGAAATAGTAATTAGAAGAAAATGGGGTGTGCTTTGGAATAAACCATAAAATTCTTGCTGTTCTAGGAAGCAACAAAGATGATATGGAAAGAACCGCGAAGACTTTGATAAGAGAAGCAGAGGATATCAACGTGATAGTGAATAGAAATAAAACAAAATACATCGTAAGCCCAAAAATGCACGCTAACGATTTGGTCCACGTGGATGGCAAATCATTTCCTAAAGACAGATAATTTGGCTCCCCCATAACTTCAACAAATGATCAACTGACTAAGAAAGACCAGCTTACAACAAGGGCAAAGCCTTTTCCCCCAACAAAAATACTCAAATCCGAAAAAAAAAAAAAACATAAATCTGAAGCTAAGGGTGTAAAATGCCTTTACTAAGCCATTTCTGACGGTTGTGAGATCTGGATTCTAACAGGTAACCTAGAAAGTAGAATCAAGAGATTTGATAGAAAAATACTTTGCCCCGTAACTGTCAGGGAAAGTTAGCACCAGTTAGGTTCAGTAGCATAATACATGATGGAGAAGTACTAACAAAAAACTGCTTGCAGAGATTAGTCAGTCATTTTGTGATATAAAGGCAATGATGAGGTTAAGATGGGCGGTGCATGTTACTCGAAGAAATCCATCAGGTCGCATTTTCACAACAATGAATGCTAGTTGGCTCTCAATCAAGAGATCTCGTGGGAGGCCAAAAACGAGATGTTTAGACAGAACCGAGAAAGATGAAAAAATATAACAATAACAAAAATATAAAGATTCACCTTCAGAACTAGTTTGTAGAAGTTGGTCAAATTGTACTTGAAGGGTTTTTTCGAGAAAAAAAAATTACATGTAGATTGGTCTATGTTGGTCTTCAGCGTCTCTCATAGGGAATTAGTTACTATATTTTAAAACTTCTCAGCTCTTATAGTTAATCTTATTGAACATAAGTTTCAGAGGCAAGTATCAAAAATAATATTAAATTATATTGAAAAAAATGCTTAATGTTTGGTACATAATAAAACCTAAAGTATTCCATTTTGAACGCTTGTAGTACATAATAATGTTACCCACGTAGTATTTCAATAAATTAACGTTCGTAAATTAAATAATAATAAATAAAATTAATAATAATGGCTCTTGGCTAATTTACTTTTATTAATGGCTGATAAATCCTTATATGCCTTTATGAATCAGTTGTATGCTCCCAATCATAGAAAATACTAGCACTTTCACCTTTTTTAGTCAGCTTTATTCTTTTCAAAATGGTACAAAACGTATTGACCAGATCAAGTGCTCTTGTGGATAGAGAGTGCTATTGAATCCTCTTTAGTACGGCTTTCATCCTCTACTTTCGACTTAATCTCTTGGGCTCAAAGTCATTTTTGAATTGCAATACACAGCTTAACTGTAATAACCGACAGCTTTGCACAAGAACTATCATTTTAATTTGGTTCAGCTAAATAATTTTATGAACTTCGTTGTTTTCTACTTTACACTTTCTGTCTAAGCATCTATATATTTGTATGAACAAAAGAATTAAAATCAATCCCTACTTCATTAATTAATCAAATTTTATTGTGTCCTTTAATTACATAAATTATGTTACTCATATTTATAGAAGCACCATTATGTTGGCTATTTGTCACCAGTTCCCGGACCAACGGGTCGACATTGTTGGGTCCTATATCAGTGATAGGACTTTCTCAGTCCTTGTCAAAACTGTAAATTTCCACCCCCAAGCCTGTCACTTGTGGCGTCTCTCAGAGTTCGGTCCTTGCGCCAGTTTTATTCAGCATAGATACTGCCCACATAACCGGGATGAAATTTGACGATGCTCAAATATCTGCATATGCTGATGACATAACAATATACACCGCGACCATGAATGCAGACAAGGCCATGGACCAGGCAGCAGCCTAGCAACTCATCGTTAACAAATTACGAGACATAAACATTCACATTAACCCACAAAAAACGAACACCATCACTTTCTCATACAAAAAAACTCTCAACAGAGCACCCAAACTCAACGAACAGATAATACAAACCAAGGAACATCTCACATACCTCGGCATGAAACTAGAATCACACCTATCATTCACTGCACACATGCAAAACAGAATACAGATCGTCAAGTCAACAACATACCAACTCAAACACCTTCATCTACTCACCAGTGCTGTCACTCAGACTCAAATTACTCATCTAAGAAGCTATATTACGACCATCACTCCTACACGGTGCACCACTACTACTCTTTCTATACCCAACAACTCTGAAATCACTACAACAATACAAGAACAGCACACTACAGTAGATCTGCAGAGCAACATCTCTAGAAAGACATAAAATAACGTACACTATAACGAACTACAGCTAGAAGCTGTACAACAACACATTGCACGGAGAAACATCAAATTCTTTTACAGTCTCCCTGTTTCCTTCAATCCAGTCTTCCAATCTATCATCCCATCCCCCCTTCCTGCGAGGTGGCAGGGCAGGAAAGGTTCCAAAAACCCTGTAAACATTACCCTATAACACTTCTCTTCTGATGCACCCCTTTCCCCTCTCCCCATACTTTTTTTCGACTTCTGACTGTTCTTTTTCTTTTTATCATTATCTTTTGTCTTTAATAATAACTGTATTATTTCTCTCTTCTTCAACATGGGGAGGCCTATATTTACTACTACGACCATAAAGAATGGACATTTTACAATAACGAATAAGTATCCCACCGTAACCTTAAAGTAGCACAGGTAGAAAAAGGTAATACTCAACTAGATTTATGTAAACCATACATAAAGCAACCTCTGATTTATTGTTTTATTCTGTTTTAGAGGGATCGGGGGGAAAAAAAATGTCTATTTACCTACAAAACCTAAACAGAGAGCTGTTTGCTAAAACTATTTCTTTTGAAATTTTGATACATTTTAGATTTAGTAATAGTATGAGCTCGCTAACGAAGTGAAAGTTTATTTACTCGTTTAATGTAACAATTAATTTATGCTAAGGGTGTAAAATGCCTTTACTAAGCCATTTCTGACGGTTGTGAGATCTGGATTCTAACAGGTAACCTAGAAAGTAGAATCAAGAGATTTGA
>NW_027110400.1:1466640-1474756 GCF_000696795.3 Halyomorpha halys
GTAATAACTTTTGGTTGCTCTTACATACTTAGTTCAGGTTATATTTAGTCAGGCAATTTTTGTTTTCATCTATTCTATATAGGATCCTATGATTGTTTTTGGTGTTTTATCTTATTATATCATAGTTAATCATTTTACTCTTAACCATTCCATTTTCATTTATGTTTGTACATATTTTGGATTCGTTGTAATTTAAATTTTTTAATTATTTTGGTATTGTCCTTATTTTTGGCAGATTGTAATATTAATCTAAAAATAAACTGTAAAATATTTTATGTCAAAATAATAACTGCCTACAATATGTCTATAAAATATATATTATGTCTCTAAATATTAATAAAACTGTTTTTTAAACAAATAAAAAAATGCGAAAAAACGATTATAAATTGGCACTTCCAATCAGCAGATTTTATTGCTGTTTATAGTTACTGTAACATCCCTAACATAAACCAACCTTCAAAATGTAATTTAGTTTTCCACGTCGTTTCGTTTTTGTACTAGGTTGTTCATAAGGTAGGTGACCAAAATATGATCTAGGTTCTATTATGGCCTAGTGCTGAAGAATAATACAAAGAAGGGATTACTGCTAGAAAAGGAGTAAACACCTGTTTCTATACGTAGACAAGACATCATAACAGGAGGAGGTCATGGAAGAATGGGATCTGCGATTCGATCGTGGAGCTTTGAAGGTAACACGTCGTTGCTGTTTTTTTAGGTAAGTTCTCATGTTTCTTGTGAATAGTATATGAGCTATCTTGAAACCTGTTGATGATTTCGATAGCTAAGGAGCTCTACTTGCAGAATATTACAGGGTTTTGTTCGAATTTCATTATTTATTTTATTTTTTTAACAAAGTTACTTAATACTTGGTTAATAGTATGGCCTATCGTTTCCTAGATAGGCAATATTGGAACAACATTTGTATCGTGTTATTGTTGAGCCTGTTTTTCATCACAACTGTTTTTTTCATGAAAAAAATGTTATTTTGTTAATAATTTATTGTTTATAAACTGTTTTGATGTTTCGTTATGTGCAAATGGCTTCTCTACCACTTAATAAAAGAGGAAATTGGACAAAAAGGGAACTAAAAAAATTTTTGCGTGGACGCCCTTAATTCCTCCTCAACTTCTCTTTATTATTTTTAAAGTAGATTGATTACTCTACCTGTAAGCTAAATTTCAGGCCAATTGATTGGATATTTAGAGGGTTACAGCTTTTTACAGGGCACATACCTTATATTCACACGTTTACGATTGTTGACAAGTCCTTTTCCGTCCACCCCATCCACCCTTCCTGCGAGGTGGCAGGGTAGAAAGGGCTCCTAAAAATCCTATCAACATCACCCTACCTTAAGTCCTCTCTCCTCTTGTACCCCCTCTACCTCCCCTACTTTTTTTCTTCTATTTCTTATTTATATTATCATTTATTTATTATCTCTCTTCTTTAATTTTCATTTGTTCTTCTAATTTAACCATCACGCGGAGGCCCCTCACCTCCAAATATGTAAGTAGAGTTCTCATAGAATGGAGACATCAAACCTCAGATAAACTACATCATTGGATAATTTCAAGTATCAACAGTATAAAAAGGTTGTACTTAATTCGATTTATGTTTCATTACGTATTCCATTTCACTAATCCATGTTTATTTTTCTGTTTTAGAGGGATCGTAAAAAAAAAAAAGGTGAAAAGGATCCCATTATTCCTAGGACTTCCTCAATGCTTCTTGTCTCTCTCATTTTTTCGGTGCTTGGTTGAATCAGGCAAGAAGAATTTCAGTAAACCGCGCGTTAGTATGTATTGATATCTTCTCTACCTGGAACATTTGGAAAATATCCTCTTCAATGGTCAATCTGCCACCCCGAACTTTTTCTTCAACCTTTCCTTCATCACCCATGTATCTCCTAGTCTCCCAGAATATCAATATATTCCGTTTTAATCTATATATCACGCCTGCCATTAATAAGTCTACGTCTTCTTTGTCATACAGATTTTCATCTAACTTCGCCTCCATCCGTGTCACCAGGCAGTCACTTTCTTTTATGAAGTAATTTAATTCACCTCTCCCTTGTAAGCTTCTCAAAATCAAAAATGGCCTTGCGCTGGCACCAGAGCCATGTCCTGGAATTTCCGGCTCCAGTAGTGCTTCAACCACCGGAGGCTGATTGATAACATCAAAACTGCTGGCCTTACTATTTCGTTGGTTTGCTATGCGGAAATTTCACAATACGAAGAAAAAAGGAGAGAAAAAAATAATTAAATAAATAGTAAATAGAGAGGAATAGATGAAATAAAATTAATAAGGGAGAATGAAAAAAAAAAATGGTTCTTAGTATTATGTATTTTACTCTGTCTAATAGTTCCAAGGTTTCGGTGCTACTTAAGTTTCATCGAGGTTAAAAAAAAAGGAAATGTGAGACGTAAAAAAAGACGCACAAGTCATTTAAGACTGATTTATTTATTCTTCTAATCCTCTATATGTACCTTTAGAGTTTCTGACAGAGAAAGTTAAATATGTTTAAAAATATTTTTAATTTTACTATACATAGTTTAAATATATATTTTATAAAAGAAATAAAATAAACAATATGCTGAAATTGGTACTAATAGATAATGATTATGTAAGATAATGTTTCACAAAAAAAAATTATATATACATGCGTATGTGTGAAACAAAATTTTTTATAAAAACACTATCTTCGTACCAATTTTAGCATATGTTTCATTTTAATTATTTTATAAGTAAATTTAAGAGGTAACAGTGTAAAATACTTAATACTGGGAACCATTTTTTTCTTTCTCTCTCATTAATTTTTTTTTTATCTATTATCTATTTTATTTATTTTATATGTAAGAGTAAAATCATCCATTAATATAGAGTGCTGTTAAAAAAAAATATAAATCTCTTTTGGTGTGTAAAAAACCAACTTGGGCTTCAGGATACTGTATTTTTGCTAACTGGGGGAAGGGAATTGGAAAGAGAGCGAGAGAGTAACAAGATATATCCATTAAAGATTGAACCCTGCGGTAACAGTTATTGCTGGCGAGAAGAGGCGCTAACACTTCCATATTACCAACTTGACAGTTAGTTCCATCAGACAAATTGATCTGCTCTATTATTTCATTCAATTGAAGATCTCTTTGTGAGATTGTCAATAACTAAGGAACTATCTTCTATATACCATGGGTCTGTGGAATGCAAATTTGAATTATGAACTTGTAAGTAGATTATATTATGTATAATTATGAAATGATAAAAAAAAGTCTTGTTTCTTTTAACCTTAAATTAAATCTCTAGATGGGGGAAAAAACATTAATATATTCATTCCTTTACCGAATTGAAACACTAGTGTGAATTTTTGAAGATCTTTTGAGAGAAATTAAGTTTTTGTACTTAAAAAAGTAATGAATTAGTATAACAATTTTCATTATTTACACATAACTCACAAAAAAAAAAACTAGATTTATAAGAAAAAAAAATTATAGTTAGTGATATGTTTTAAAGTTTTTTTTAATATTTATTTATTGCTATTTACAACTGTACATTATAATACATTTAGTAAATCTGATCTAAGATAAATTGGAGTCTTACAGGCGTGTAGAGAACTACCTATTGGTAGCACTCTAACGACATTTTACATAAGCTGGTCTCGTGGCCATCTTCTTTTCAGGCGCCTCGGAGGATTGTGAGGAATGGAAGAGGATGCAAGATTAGAAACTAGGGGGTTTGAGAGTTTATAATGGAAGGAGTGATATCTGGTTCGGGCTAGATCGGTTACATAGGGAACATTAAGGTCTTTATGTATGACCTTAAACTTTAATTATCATATTATGAATTGAGGAGTACCAGCAGGGATCTTTGATCTGACTCTGAGTTTATCAATTCTAGGATTTTGGATTGTAAGGATTGAATACGAGAGGAATTCGAAGGTTTAGTGGACCCCCAAAGCTCAACTCCATATGTCCAGATTGGCCTTATTACAGTCATGTAGATCAGTCTTTTGTAATGTGTTGGAAGTTTAGACCGTTTGTCTATAAGTGCTGTAATAGTCGGAATCTGCGTGCAGTTTCCTGTCTTTTCAGTCTTTTGTGAGGATTCCAGGTTAGTCGTTTGTCAAGATGTAGTCCAAGATAACGAATCTGTTCTACAGGGGTAAGTCCACATTATTAAAGTATACTGTAGGGCAGTCGGCAGGTTTACGACGAAGAGTAATTGTGATTTGATGGGATTTGTTGGGATTTATTTATCCTCCAATTTCGACACCATTCTTCGAGGATTGTGATATGGGACTGGAGAGTTTAGGATCCAATCAAAGGGTTATTACTAACTTTGAGCACACATGTGTCATCAGCATACGTGGTAAGGATAGTGTTAGGAGTTGTTGGGATGTCAGCTGTATAGACGGTGTAGAGGGTGGGACCGAGAATACTACCTTGAGGAACACCAGCGGATTGAAAATAGAGGGATGAATAGGAATCATTAAACAGAATTTAAGCATACAATCGGGGTACCTGGAGTAAGGCACGGACATGTCCCGATGTAAAAACTGTGATTCATATTATAATTGAGTTTTGTTGTAAGCATCTACCACGAGGTCAGGTATACAATGCTGGATAAGTTCTATCATTAGAGTATAATTTTATTAATTTGGTAAGATGGATTATTTTCACCCATCCATGAGCTACTGGAACAGATTGAACCCAAGATATAATGTGTCTTAGTATTCTTCTCTTGCTATAATATACTTGATCATTAGGGGTTTTCCTGGTAATAGAAATAGGAATATCATTTCTGAAAACCAAATGAATGCATTTTATTTTTCTCAGCGGTACTTATTCCCTTATTTGTTGATTAACGGATATTAAATCTATTTAACACTGTTTTTCTTTAAAACCAGTTTTTCTTTTTACTGTGAGAAAAAAAAAAGACCCGGAATCTAATTCTACTGAATTACCCTATACCATGTCACAACCTCGGCACACGAACACCCGCGCCCAGTACCTGTGAGGAAATGACGAACCACCAGCAGACAGATAAGACCGACTTTTGATTGCCCCAGATGACGCGGCAATCAGAGAGGGCACGATGACAGCGATAGTAGCGAACATTAAGGCCTCTCATCACGGCCACAATTTTCCAACGTCCCTTTCAAATTTCCCTCCATCTGCATGAAGGCCTCGTTATGCTTCCCATGGCTCAGCCGGACTGTTATTACTGAAGGAGGAGGGGAGAGTATTTTCATTGCAGCAGCTTCTAACCTCTGGGTGTACTCATTTTATCTGGGAGTATAGAAATGTTTTATATGGAAAATTTCGTTTTAATTTCAGTGTTCCTCAATCCTGATTTTCCATGAATAACCTTTAAGTAATTAGAGTGTTTTCTAAAAACGTAAATTTAAATAAATTATATAAAATGGTAAAATATTATCCATTTTACCAACTCATCACTTTACAGATTATGTCTAATAAAGAAATTGTTCGCAATACCTAATACACTAGATACAATAATGGACTGACACTGGTCGAATTAGGTTTTTTAAGGTGAGCTTTGTAGTT
This sequence comes from Halyomorpha halys, assembly GCF_000696795.3. NCBI lineage: Eukaryota > Metazoa > Arthropoda > Insecta > Hemiptera > Pentatomidae > Halyomorpha > Halyomorpha halys. The sequence goes on from NW_027110400.1 coordinate 1,472,196, forward strand.
AATTTAATAATATTTCTTTGATTATGTTCATTTTGTTTATTCTTCTGTTTGTATATATTTCAAGAGGGTTTTTTTTATATTTATTTATTGTATTTTATTTTTCTTTATTTTAGTATGTATGAGATCCATCAGCAGCAAATCTATCAATAAATAAAAAAGTATTTAAAAAAAAATAAAAAAATAATATTTCTAACAAGCATAACGGAGCATAAGCATTTCCCGGGACATCCTAATAGTTAATAAAAAATAAATATTTTTTTTTTCCCTGGGAATCTACGAAAAATATTTTTCAAAACATCTGCATAAAGTCCAATACTCATCCACCACCAGATGTTAGAAATGATGAGGAAGGAGATTATGAAAAAAATAAAAATCCAGTACTCTTAGTAGTAATACTAGTATTCAGTGCTATTACTAGTAAACTACAATCATTATTAAAAAATTGCTATTACAATTAAATTATTATTATTGCAATTTAGATGATTTTTTTTTGTGAAGAAATTTATTAATTATTTAAGCAATAGAATTTTTCACAAATTGTAATATTTTGTGCACTAATAAAATTTACGTTGTATTAATTACGGACAGAGTAGATTAGCACGCGATCTCGGGCAAGGAATGCACATAACATCCCGGAATATTCCATATTTTTTTTAATGGTTTTTGAATATGCAACAAGTGTGTTTATGCAAACATAGTTGTTCGACAGGGGTAAGAGTTACGTCATTAAATGAAACTGTAGGGCAGTCAGAAGGTTTACGACGAAGGGTAAAGGTGATTTGATGGGATTTGTTGGAATTTATCTTAATCCTCCAATTACGACACCATTCTTCGAGGGCTGTGATATGGGATTTGAGATTTTGGGATACGATTAATGGGTTATTATTAACAGCGAGCACACATGTGTCATCGGCATACGTGGTGAGGATAGTGTTAGGATTGGTTGGAATATTAGCCTTAAAAAAAACAACTTACTATTGAGAAGTGGTAATCACATGGAAAACATTTTTATTAGAAAATTAGAAGATATTAAGTTGTAATCGAATATTAAAACTTAATCTCTATATCCATTAAAAATGTGATTTTGTTATACTTTATAATCTCAGTGAATTTTACATTTTTGACGTTCTTTAATAAAACAGGGCGCCTCTTTGGATTAAGAAGATACTGAAGCAGATACTAATGACGGTGGGCGTTTATGAGTTTCCGGTCACCGCTTCTCCACTGTCAAGGTTTTAAATTACCTGTAATGCACTTTATAGAAATTTTTATAACAGTAGTTTTTTCATATTTTGTTATTTGTATTAATGATGTCAATTCGTTTGATTAGTTTATATACGATGACTGTAATTAAATTAAATTAAATTATACCTGTACTGCTACAACCCATGAAAGGTCAGGAGTTCAGTACTTTGTAAGGGAGTACTGTTACTTGACCAACGGTAGTGCAAGGAGGTGATTTGGTCAGAATAACGCTTGAGCGCCTGATTTTAACCTAATTAAAGGTATCCAATTTAGGAGGCTGGGTGGAACCCAGGAGGGCTCCAAGAACCCACAGGAGTTGACTCACGGCAACAGTGTAACAGAAAAAAATTTCTGTCCAGCCGGATTCGAACTCGGGTCCTTAGAGTTAGTAGCCACGGGCCTTACCCTGCGGCTGCCCGCACTCCCAATGTTGTCTGTAATAGGTTCAGAAATTCAAAGAAGAGGTATTTTGTGACATGCTGGAAGATTGCTGATTGCCGTGTGTATTAATAAATGGAATTTGGTCCGGGTGCGGTCAAATTAAACTCAAATATTACACTGACCATATTCCATTTATTAAGAGGTTTTTTGTTCATACAAAATATACTAACTAATTCTGAAAAACATTTTTTATTTCCGACCTCTACTTTTTTGTTTGAAAATAAATGCACACTGATTTAATGGTTTCAGTAATAATCATAAACAGCGGAAAAAACTGTTAGTGATGAAAGGAAAAATTCGAAACCCCAAATATACTTCTTTATCACCATCTCAACTCACATACATAAACTCCAGGACATAATTAGCGTATTTGTATTTCATATTTGTTTGCTTACTTCTTTTTTGGAATTAAATGAAATTTCTCTAACCAGCAGTGGTATTCGTTACTGTTGTTGTTGGTTTAATTGAAGTCAGGATTATCCTCTAAAATTTTCTTCGTATGTAGAAAGAAGAAATGAGCTCAGTGGTATTGCTCGGTATTTATTTGGACTGTCTTTCAATTTCGACTCCGTATCTCACGTGTTTTGTATGCCGGGATGGTGAAATTATATAATGTAAGGGATGATGTAGGGGATGACTTGTACTGCTTTATTACATTGTATTGTATTTTAGTGATATAGCATTAATTATATTATATATTATTACTGTAGCATCAATGGTTTAATATTTTAGTAGTTTAGGATCAATCGTATTATACAGCACTAATTGTATAACGCGTCATTGTTTTTTTTAGTGCTTTAGTAACACTAATTAATAATTGAAAGGAGAGAGAGAAAACATTGGCATATACCTTCAGCGGTTCTAAGGCCCCTGGT
>NW_027110400.1:1475543-1503458 GCF_000696795.3 Halyomorpha halys
GGGATCTTTGATCTGACTCTGAGTTTATCAATTCTATCATTGCTATTCAAAATACAACTGAAAAGTCTTAATTATTTTGGTACGCCTGTCAGTCTTAACAGTAATGGTGGAGCGGATCTTTGGTTCCGCGTCGCTTCGCAGCCTCCCGGTAGCCTCCACTGAATCCCTGCGATGTGTGACTTCCTCCTACTCCCTTCAATTAGTCTTCGACTTCTGTTTCTCTCAAGACTGCTCTTCGACTTCATCCCTACTTCCTATCTCCGTTTTTCTCATTGCATTTTCTTTTATTTATCATTAACACCGATATAAGAATTTTCGTCCATTAGAGGAAATCAGAGCTCTGTGAACCATTTTTTTTTAAATATTTTAAATTATATAACTGGAAATAAAATAAATTTATAAATAAAGTTCTATTTGATATTGGAAGTAATAAGTTATAAGGAGTGTGGTCTAAACAAAAATATTTCTTTAAAGTTTCAATTGATTTTCAAAATATGTTTTTTATGGCTCTCTTAAGCCTCACATAATGGTTAATCTATTATTGTTTTTTTCTCCGTAAAGATTAATTTAATTTCCCGCAGCTTTTCCCTAGCGTTTCTTCAGAGCGACTAAAGAAAAAATCAGTGAACTGACCACTCTTAGAAGAAGCTCTAAATTGTTCATGTCACTTATGATTAATAATATTGATACAACTTTATAAGTATGTATGGTTGGCAAATTTAAGTCTACTTACTGGACTTAATGCATAATCCTGGTACTAAAATCCTTATATTTAAACCAATATCAAAAATTTTATACTATCATCGAAACATTTTCTATACAAGTTGTAAATTGCTAATTCGTCTCTTGGGGAGAAGTTTGTATGAGCAGTAATAGACCTAATTGCTAGATGAATCACAGAACCTCGTAAATGTTGAAAAGTTCGATTTTACATATACATTTTACAGTATATTTCTTATTATTATTAATTATTACTGTTCATTTTGCACTAAGGATTTAACGTTTATCTGAGTAATATTCCACTGGACAATATCAGGCAACTCAAGCCAAAATCATTACTCCTCTTATATAAGATATTCTGATCCTTCTAGAAGGAAAATTTTTCTTAAAACTTTTTTCATGAATTTGAGGAGACTAGGGACAGAATCAGTAGCAGTGAAGTGACCGTGTAAAAGAAGGGATATTAATAAAGCGAAGCTTTTAATTTAGAAGTTATCAACTGGAACTCTCCAACATTAAACAACTTCAATTTAATCACCATCTCTGTCCCCTGTGGCACGAACTGTTTATATTAAAATGGTGTAAAGTACACAAAAAAAAATTAAATTACTTATTCTGCCATTTCTGGTATAAATTTCTATCTTTTATTTTTTTTTTAAGTAGAAATGTAAGTTTAATACCTTTTCCATTCTGAATCTTAAGCTTATTAATTTTTTTAAAGGGTTTAGTTGATAAAAAAAAACCGCTGAACAATATTGTTAAGTTATTTCTTATTTGAATTAATCATTTTACGAAATATGAAATGATAAAATATCTGGTATTCACTCAATTAAGTCCAATTCAAAAATGAGATATTTCATACTCGCTACTATCGGTCCAATTAAGATTTTCGTTGACCAGTTAATTTATATATAGGGATTTGGATTTAAATATTTATTTCAAAATAAATAGTTAAATCTAGCTACATTAAAAAACTTAGTAGATTTGGAAATCGGTATGACTTCAGGTATGTTATTATCACATCTACCCGTTCAAAAAACATAAAAATATTATTTTAATTATATTATTTCAATTTCTTGAGACAAGGTAATTATTTATTAAATAAATCAAAAATTTGTATCCAATTTTGTCTCAACACTTTATTTTTCACCAGTCCAACGTTTCGGCCACTTTAGCCATCCTCAAGGACATCTTCAATATAATTTCTTCCTCACATTAATTTAAAGTTTCTTTTGCAGGTTATTCTGCCCAGGTCATTTTCTTTATTATAAGTTAAAAGCCTATTTTAAAAATTATAATCATTAATATTTAAATTTTCTTATATAAGATTATCCACAATTAATACACTACCATATAACAAACCATTTTTATAACCTAATATTTGGAAATCGGTATGACTTCAGGTATGTTATTATCACACCTACCCATTCAAAAAACATTAAAATATTGTCCATGTGTGATTTTGAGTAGGTTATTCAAAACGCTTTATATTTTTCCTCTTTTTTCATAAATTATTATAGAAAAGATGTAATTGGCCTCTAATTTTAACAGAAAAGGCGGATTGTAATGACGAATTCCGATTTTTGGGTGATCTGTGGCTTTGCTCATGATTCTAAGAATAAAAAAGTGTTATATTCTTTTTCGAGCCGTGGACGGACAGATTTATTTTATATTATATTCGATTAATGGATGTGGATTTTACGTATGTTGAAAGGTAAACTTGAAATTTTCTAAGGGGGAAAATTTGTTTTCCTGGTCGATTACAATTGTTCATTAATAATCTAAAACTTGATTGTAGGAATTTTCTATTTTCTCAAGTGCAATACATCTCTGTATCCTCAACATGACAAATTAATTTGAGGTTAAAATAATAATCATCGTCAATTAAATAATCAATTTCACCCCCCTAGGCATATCACAAGATGTACGTTTTGATTGTTAACGCAGGAATGAAAGCGTTGTGGTTTAGCTCCCGTATATTAAGAAAGTCCAATTCAGTTTTAAAAAATGATCCAATAATATTTTGGTAGAGGAGAATCTTACCACCACATATACTTTCTCTTTTGCTAAGAGTATAAAGTATATTTAGCTAATTAAATGATTTATGTTCGTCAGAACTATTTTCTACTCCCCCATGATAAAATTATAAAGGAAAATTTTTACTTCATTTCATAATTAAATTTTTTTTTCTGCTGGCAGGAAAAAAACCCACATATTTTGAGCTATCGAGTTAACTGGTATACATGAACTTAGACACTAGAAGAAGCTACTTGTTGTTACTTACAGGTTAGCATTACAGGCTGTACACGAGTTACTAAGTTTTTTTTTGTTTTTTTTTCCTACGCCAAAGGAAGTGGGCTATTACGCCACTTTCCCTCTCGCAGCCCAATACAATTTTATTCGTCCTCTTAGTTCGTCCGTATCTCGCTCAACATCCTCCAGACCAACACACGCCAAAAGATGGTCCCCATCCATGTTCCCCATGTTGCATAGAGGACATTTCGGGGAATCTACTATGCCAATTCGATGGAGGTGTTTTTGGAGCAGATCATGTCCTGTCACTAGCCGAAAACAGGCCACTCTCTCAGCTCTGCTAAGATTGCCTGGGATTCTTTTTTCCTTATCCAGTAGGCTCTCCCACTTCTTTCCTTCCGCTTGAACTTTGTGTCTAGCACTTGTCCTGTCCTTATAATAAGCGCTTATAAGTGATTTCACTGTTCTGTAGGAAAGTGGTAGAAGAGGCTGATTCTCTGCACAACCACTTACTTCCAGTTACTAAAAGTGGAAATTTTGTTAATCCTGATTCCATAGACCCAATCGTTTAACAAAAGTAATTGATTACTCGAAGTAATTTTCACGAATACAGGAGATCTAGTGATAGTAGTAGTGGAAGATGGTTTCAGTATTTTCTATTTTCCATTATTTTTTATGGAATCAACTAAGTAGATTATAATTTTAGTTTTAAAATTCCTAACCAATGCCTTAACCAGGAAGCAGCTGGTTGCTTGAGAAAGTATAATTATCCTTTCCCGGAGAATAATCACAGTTATCGCTTAGCTAAAACGTGGCCTTTAATAATAAAGAAAGTAAAAATCATTTTTTATCTTTATTAATTAATTAATTGTTTAGTTAATGTATGCTGTCTTGGCACCGTTGCTATTGGATCTTATACAGTTCCTCGAATTTTTCCCCTGTATATCCTCGTTAGCAAAAACAACATTCAGGTGGCAACAATTGTATGCAGGTGGGCGTGTTCATATAGTTATAACCTTCATACGAATAGAAAAGAACGTTATTGGTGGAACAAGAGTTCCTAATTTTTGCCAGGTAAACGAATATGCGAATATTTTTTCCTAATTATACTATCACTACAGAGAGAAATAGTAATCAAGAAAAATTTTCGGTAACCAGTTGTCAACACTTTAAATGTTTGAGAGCTCTCTTTAAAATATAAAAACGCATGTTTTCCCATTGTAGTTTGCGCTACGACTCCCTAACTAAGATCCCAATGTTGTTTTATTGATTATTACAAAAAACATGATTGATCCCCACAAAGGATTATTATTTAGAATTGTCAGCATAATGAATCATACATTAGTCGTATTCCTTTGAATTTATTCGTTGTATAACTTAGAGTCAATGTAGATTGTATATAGGCTATTTCCTATATACAATCCCAAATTTCCCATTTCATGGTTCTGATTTCACTGAAATGATTGCGTTTTCCAATGATTTCTTTTCATGAAATGATCCTAGGTAGGTTGCTAGTGATGTTTACAAAATTAATTTTTTAAGAAACCACAAGATCATGACCGACACAATTGAGATGAGGGAGATAGAGTACAATTGAAAGAGATATAAGGTACTCAAAATTCAACAAATGCTACATGTTACTTTATTTTTTGTACCACAATATTTTTAAAAAATATAATTCAGAACTCTTTTGGTTTTAATTAACCAAAACATACTTATAATATGTTGTACATTAACTCCGGAACATTTTGCCGTTTTTTTGTCAAATTTTTATAATAATTTTTTATAGTTTGACTTTTACAGTGCTTTGTTATCATATTTCAAAAATCATTAATCATAACATCTTCTAACTCGAATTTTAGTGAAATAAAAAAAACAAACTAAGTTTGACCAATAAAAATGAACTTTTCAAAAGAAAAGAAAAATATAGCAGGTAATCAAACCATTTGATAACATAATAACATTCAGAAAATATGTTGTAAGATTATCTTATCCATAGATAGTCGTGTCGACTGCTGCATTGTATTCCGAAGTGGGGGGACGAGAACATCATCAGCTTTTAAACTTGCAGAATTAAAAAATATTTTTAAACGTCCAAATAAAATTAATTTTAAAAAAATAGTTATTTTAATTCCTGAATACTATTTAAAAGTGTTAAGAACAAACCTAAAAACAAATTTTACTTAAATGTTTAAATAAGTTTAGAGTTCAGGTTCCACTAACGGAAGATACAGAAATATCTTCTTTGTTCCTATTTCCCTCGCGGGAATTCTGTTGAGGTGTAAGGAAAATAGCTTTTGGGGATTACATTGAACTGGACCATGATCTTTGTGAGTCTCATCATCATCATTTATAGATAATCAAACTTCTTTATCAACAAATTAACTGTAATAGGACGTGAATCAAAATCACCTTTCTTTCTTCACCCTTCTCTCTCATAAGAACACACTCGCAAGGGAACTAGAACTAGAAGTTCAGTGAAATAGGTTATTTTCGTTTTGATAGTAATCAGCTACCGTGGTGCGAGCCTTGAATGATAATAAAATTAAGAATTCCAATGTGTGGCGCCCAATATAAAAAAACGTGAGGAGAACAGGTTAAAAAAAAAAACAAATAATTAAGACCATCCTGCAAATAACAGAAAAATGAAGTTATAAACAGAAAAAAAGTACTTTCTCAGTCATAAAAGTCAATAACTTGAGTAGTGGGACAGGTAGAGATAGATATTGACACATAAAGTTTAATTTAGGACTGTAAAAAATTGATATTGAGATAAAAATCCTTGAACAACAAGCTTAGGTAATCAATTCGTCAGTGAATGAAATTGAAGAATTGATAATTACACACAGACTCTAAGATCTCATTGGGACTTAAATTTTTATGTTTTGATAGAATAGCCCATATATGGTTGGTAACTCTAGTTCAAAATCCAATAAGTGTTTCGTTCCAAGAATTATAAGCACATTGGTTATTATCAGATGCTTAAATAGTTATTCTATTATTAAGACATATTGAATATATTTGATAGTTTGTGTACTTACCGGTATCCTCTTGTTCCTCTTCGTCGGTGTAGTAGGTGGTGTTAGAGGAGGGGATGAGGGGTGAGGAGGTGTTGATGGGGAGGGGGGAGGGGGACATACTCCCGCGCCGGCGGTAGTTCAGCCTCCCTTTCTCTTCCTGCAACAAGAGCGTTATCTATTAGCTTTTTATATAATAATAATATAACAATGGTGGTTCTGTCATTTATTGTATTGTCAGCTAAGAAAGGGATTCTAATTTATCAATAAGATAAGGACATCTTTGTCGAAGAATTGTTTCATCCTGGATCTAATTTGTGAAGGTGTGGTGCATAAGAATTATCGAGCAATGCATATGTTGAATTGAATGTAAAAATTCATTTTTTATTGAATATATATCGCTCTGTGCCAAACTGTAAATATATCGATTGTATCACAAGCCGGTATGTAACAGCAAGTGGAAGGTTGCTAAGTGTTGTATGTATACTTGTGTTCTCGCTACAGTACTAGTGTTATCTAACCGTAACTAATAAAACAGTAAGAACAGTAAAAACATTTTATTTGTGCCCACCACTCTCCGCGTTCAACAGCATATTCATGTTAAGGTGGGGATAGCTGGACAGGAGGTGAATCGACAGGATGATCGGATGTAGTGAATAATGTACCTATTTCATACTTACGATTAGCGAGTTTTAAAGATATTTGCCTTAAATGCTTGCAGGATATATTCCAAACTTTATATTTATGCGCCTTAATTCGAGTAAGAGAAAGCAAGTCCTAGGGTATTAGATAATTCCAGGTTAGAAACCTTGAATGAAAAAGGTCAACGCGCCAGGCCGGATTCGAACCGCCGACGCTGAAGTTCTCAGGTGACAAAGACCTGCTCCTCAACCACCTGAGCTATGGACGGCACCAGGATAGAAACCACTCTTAGTAGTGTATATAACTAAAGGGGTATTTCTACTTTTTTTTAAGGGTATGTGCCTAAGATCCATACCAAGGGACATGTTCGCCCCCGATTACACACATAGGTTAATTGGAAGAGAAAATAGATCCAGAACGATATCTCAGGAATAACAACACTGGTTAAGTTCCAGTTGTTCTCACCACTGGTAGTGAGTTAGGTTACTGACTTCTTCAAAGAGGTGAATCTATTTCCGATTGAATATTAAAGTGAAATTGCGGAGTAGAGTTACAACACGGAATGTAAAGGCTGCTGAGGTGTACGGCCTGTAACAGCTCTAGGGAAATTATAGTAAGCTCTATTAGATAGCAGTAGGATACTGCATCTCAATTTATAGCCTTTGATAGATCCATTGCATTGATACATGCCTATTGAAAACCCTACTCATTGTTAAATTATAAAACACACTTTACACATTATTAAAATAAATAGTTAGATCCTTGTTCAAGGATCATATTACAGTTTAAATCAAATTAAAATTGTTTTAATTCAGCTATGCCTCAGTTATTAGAAGCTTTTTATGGTTACTTTTGTACAATATTCAAGTCAAGACTCACACCGTTTTCCAATTTTAGTCAATTTTTGAATGTTGCTCGATTTAAGTCTCCTCTTTCCGTTTTAAGTAAATGTTTCAAAAGTGATACATGATCGTCGCTCGAAAGGGATTTGAGTAAGTTAGCTATTACCATTTACGTGCCAAAAGGCAATCCAAGGTATCCTTAACACCTAGCTATACATATAGCATACCTCCTATATGTATGTGCCAAATACCCACTAACATCATTACAGAAGGGTATGAAAAAAAAAAAAAAAAGGGATTTGAGTAAGAAGATAGCAAAAGGTAAGCTTGAGCGGAAAAAAATGGGGTTTGAGTATACATTTGTCATTTGTATTATGCATTTGTATGTATGTATGTATTGTATTAATTTAATAATAAAGGAGGTTATGAAAAAAAAAAGGGGTTTTAGTAGTTCACGTTCCATTAATTTCATGGCGTAGCCTAAGGCTATAGTTATACTATACCATATTAGCTGGACTGATATAAACACCTCATAATACCATAAGGCAATCAAAGGGAGGAGACCCAATAAAGTACTAATTCTATTTTAATGAAGGGTAGGAAAAAAAAAAAGGAGGAGTTTTAGTAGAACTACTACTATAACATATTTACATTCTACATTCTTGTTATTTGTCTGTATTTGTTTGTTTTAGTTTTTTTAGGAGGATACGATAAAATACGGTGGTTATAGCAGGGCGGGTTTGCGGAGAAGGATATAATATTTTTTGTGTTATAATCTCCTCTTAAGAGATTGTGACATGTCATACATCGACCAACGTACTCGCTATAAGTGTCTGTTTCAAACTTAAGATAAGTAAGGCTACCACGGAGGCCAGGAGTGGCGAATTTCACGCCGTTCCCCAGTTTTAGCCACTTTTCGATTCAACTATCTCAAGTCACCTCTTTCTGTTTTAATTAAATGTTTCAAAGGTTAATTAAGTGACATTTAATGAAGTATGATAAATGAGTCTATTCTGTATTTTAGCATTGAGACTCGTCAAACAATACTGAGAAACAGATATTGAGGAGGAAGATGTACCTCCCTTCTCCTTCCCAAAACGTTCAATGTATAATTCAAACTACTGTCGTATTATAGCATCATCACATAAATAATAAAATAAAATAAATAAAATTATATAGCCACATTGACTTGGGAAATTTGGTACTAACAATGTCATCATTATTCTGAAGCACGTATCTATGTGGAAGTGAGTTTACGTAGATGAAGTTTATAAAAAACCGCAATGGAAATAAACTTTTTAATGTATCTAGTATTTCATCTCATGAGGTTGGCTACAACGCACAGTGAAAAAATTCGATTTTCGAATGCGCTGATTTCGATTATCTAGTATCTGATTCTCACGCTATATAAGGTATAGAATCTAGGAACGGCATGATTTCCCTGTTTCAAGGTTATTCACATCAATTTAGGCCCACTCTCAGAATAATGGGAGTTTGACAAAATCATCCACTACTTTAAATGAGTAATGTATAATTGTAAAAGAGAGAGAGGAAATTTTTTTTCCTGCTTTACGATGGTCAACTAAGCCACACATCAGTCAAAATAGGCAAAAAAAAAAAAAAAAAAATTAGGCCGCTTTACAATGTTATATGTTACGAATTTTAAGTAAGCATTGCGTTATGATTACAAAAAAAGTCCGATCATAACATCGCGAAGAAAGGAAATGAACGACATGGCAAAATCTAGCAAAAATCTCTTAATTTGATTGCTCTAGACTTTGGTATCTCTCCATTACACACCAAAATCAAGTGTAAGGAATACACTTCACATTGCCTACAACAAAAAATTTGAAAATCGACTTCGAAAAATTCCGGCTTTTCTCAAAAGAAACAGCAGAGATGGCCATTGAAAAGTATTGAACATGACACTACATTTAATCCACGGTGCATAAGATTTTGTTGGTGCTGAAATAGTGCATAAGTCGATTCTCCCAGTCGGAATATTGTCGGAAGAGGCATAAGAAAGTAGAAATAATGGATAAAAGACTTTCAGGGTCTGAAACTCGCGGAAAATGTTCCGTATATCTATCTACCAACGAAGGCGTGTTCCACAAGCTACTGGAGACTTCGGATCCTTTTATCACGAACTTTGTCAAGAGACCCAAACCAAAGAAAAAAGACCTGAAAATCCGTGATGCAGCTAAGGAACTGTTTATCTAATTTTCTTAACTTAAAAATCGTAAGTGTCTTTTCAATTTGAACAACCTTTGACTATCAATCCCTAGTTTTATTATTTACAAAATTCTCCAGTCTTTTAAGCTTTCTTGAATTTTTAATTGTAAGCATTATTTAATTTAAATATACTCTCAAAATACTCGTTGTAACTTGTTTTGATGATTTCAACCTATTTCGAAAATTGCAGAAAATTTTATGTAACCAATAGGCTTTCATTTCCTCATTTGTTCTTTAGTTTTCTTCAAAATTTCAATAAAAACAATTAAACTTCATGTATTTTTTTGTTCTGAGTCGAATGAGATCAGCCCCAGGTTTCTATGTTAATCTTTTCTCAATATGTTGAATTTTTCCCGCTTTTTGGACATTTGGCCCCAGTATGTCACGGAACTGGAAGTGGATATTCCTTCGTTGGTGGGCGGAGCTGGTCGATCACAATGTTACCACTAAATATATATTTTGATTGTCATTCTAATGTTTGTATAGATTGATAAATATAAAAATATTTTCCTTATTTATGTATAACAGATAATAGGCTAATATAAAGAAATATTATTAATAATTTTTAAATACACACTAACCTTATTGATACTTAATGTTCAAAATTTAAAGTATATAATTATTATATGAGCCGTTCAGTGCACACATCGATTAACTCCATAAAACAAAAAGTTGAGAAACGCGATGAAGTACTGTATATTGTTTTCTAAAATTCCTGTTATAATATAAATTCAAATATATAATGTAGAATGCATAAATACAGATATAGCTTTCATCTAATGGTTTATAAAATTAATAAGAAAGAATAGCAAAAAAATTATCGTCAGTAATGTTACAGTTCTTGATGCAGATATGCATTTTATATCGACAAATGTTTTTATTTTTCCTCTTTATTCCTGTATGCCAAACCTTTTGGTCTGTTATGCTTTTGTAAATTTCGGGTCCATTTATCAGGATTACGTCTTATTTTACTTCCAATCAATGTGTTTGTTGGGAAATTTGTACTGTTGCAATCAGATGAATCCGGAGAACGATAAACGTCTAACGATAAATCGTATTGAAGAACCATCAGTGTTTTCCTCATCCACATTATTATTAGTCTCACCCGTCTTGATTATAACGGTATAATATTTATTTCTTTATAAACAATCTGGGAATAATTTTGAAAATACCAAGAGAAATGTAGTCCATATAATATTGGTGAAGTATACAACATTCAGCGTGCGAGATCACAGTTATACTAACTTCCGTTTGCATTGCACTTCTTTTCATCTGTTTGCCGATGTGATTTTGTTACCAATATCGTTGAGGGGGGAGAAGCAGCTACGGCTGTTTTAAAAAAAAAGAGCGATGATGCAGGGCCGGAACAAATAATAATATAATATAATTGCGTTGTTGAAACGATTTACATTAGAGTATGGAGTTAATCACAATGGCTTCTGAAATAATTTACTTATTATTCAATTGCCAAAAAAAAATTGGCGTTTAATGGTGTTAATCTGTATTATTCAGGAAAGCTATAATAAATTTAAAAAGTTATGATTATACCAAGTACTTAGACACTTAAATTTAAGATTTTTCAAAAAGTGGAGTTAATCGATGTGTGCACTGAACGGCTCATATACCCCGCAAACTCGCTGAAGTTTTTAATTTAGCGTTTCGAATTTTTGTAAGCTGACAACGCTGGTCTGGATAAACAACGATTTAGTAGAAAGTAAAGTGCAGGTGGATAAATTGGTTTTTATATTAAATTTTGTAGATTTAGTTTTTGGCGGAGATGTAGGAGGGATAGAGATATGATGAACTTATAGCGCTTATAACTTAACTTATGCACTTAACTGTTTCATTGATTTTGATAAGCTGCAGAAACATTAAACTTCTTTGTCGCTTAGACTGGTAAGTAGTAAGCACATCGATAGAGAAACAAATTTAATGTGTAAGGTACTTTATTGTAGCTTGAGATAACTGTTACGGATTGGTTGAAATGTTACTATAGTAGGAAACGTCTAGCAGGTGTGAAGAATCAAAATTATATTTTCAAAATTATGTAAATGTGAGACACATTAACTTAGCGAACACTTACTTTCATATTTAAAGTTATCGGTGAGAAATAACTGTTTTATTTATGTGATTAAATCACATTTGATTGACGTAGATAACGTAAAACTGGTTAATGGACTACCGATTAAATGCTATTAAGAGATTACTGGTCGATAAAGTGGAAATTCAGAGTGTATTTGTGGAAACAATAATATTCACTCCTCAGAGATTCAGGAAATACTACAAGCTAAAATTAGGAAATATTTATTATTATACTGTGGAAACGTTAAACAATTATATAATCACATCCATTAGGTTTTCAAACATTTGGATATTGTCTAGTATGGCATGTGGCACACTGAGTTTTAATTATGTAGGTAAATATTTTTGCGTAATTTTGTTATTTAAAAATGAAAAAAAAAAAATCAAGTCCTCAATCAGGAAGAGAAGGGCCAATGCACGTTTGATGTATACCAAACTGACTGTCTTATAGGAATTTTAAAACTAACTAACAACCTAAAAACTAAAGTTAATTAGCAGTAGTTGCATTAGAAACTAAAAACTAATGTTGGCTCATAACTAACTCTTGGAACTAAATTAGCTATGATGTGAAATCAGCAACTAATATTCAGTTATGAAGCGTCACTCAATAGTTAAACCTGATATTTAGTTAGTTCTATCTTTAGTTGCCACTAAAAAACTAAAAATATAATGTTTTAATACAAAAATCCAATTACACCATTCATTTTAACATTTCATATATCTGATATATGGCCATGTTTATGTTTTCTCAGGTCAATCGATTAATTTCGCAGGTGCTAAAAATGAAAAAAATAATCGATATTACCAATAACGCGCTTGCGTATCGACTCATTGTAACTTTTCGGATTTCTAACATATTGGGACCCCTATATACTTTTTCGGTAGTGCTAAAAATGAAAATAAAATCGATTTTGTGATCTCGAGCTTGCGAATCGATTTATTTAATTTTTTCGGATTTCTAGAAAATTGGGGTCCCCTGGCATGTTAACAGGGATGCTAAAATAAGAAAGGAATCAATTTTATAATCGCGTATTGTGGTTCCCTTATATATTTTGAAAGTTTCTATAGTTTTTTTTTTTTTAATTTCTATACATCAAAACAAATATAAAGATACACACACACATGTTAGAAATCCGAAAAGTTAAAATAAATCGATTTACAATCGTGTGATCACAAAATCGATTTTATATTAATTTTCAGCACCCCCGAAAACATATATAGGGACCATAATTTGTTAGAAATCCGAAAATTTAAAATAAATCGATTCGCAAGAGCGTGATCAAAAAATTGTTTTGTTTTTTATTTTTAGAACCCCCGAAGCGTTATGAAGGTACCATAATATGTTAGGGAAACCACTAATAAGGTTAAATTAGTTCCTCCAAAAAATGGAACTAATTTTGCTATTGACGGTTAGTTGAATTGAACAACTAATAACTAATTTAGTAGTAATATTTAGCGGTAGCTAAACATCAATAGCTAAATTAATTCCATTTTTTTAAGGGAACTAATCCTGACAACTATTTAGCTATTAGTTTGTATCTTAGCTAACTAAATATTAGCTAGGTAATGCTCAACTCTGCTTTGGCCTAGAGAAGAGGGATGAGCTGGAAGTTTTTAACATTAGCAAATGACCAGAATTAAGAGATTATATTTGGATTATAATATTATTTTAAATTTGGTTCAGCTCAAACGCGTGAACATTTTTTTAGTAACATGAGCCTGATAAAACATGATTCAAGGATCAACCCGAAGAATTTATTAATCGTGTCCTCCACCAGTTTGTACTTCCACTGAACTTTTAAGCATATCTGAACAAAAGCCAATTTTGTCCTGAAAAAGTTTTAAGATTGTACATTATTATGTGAATTACTTTCTATTCAGTAACGAATCTAAGTATTTTGTATTTATATCTTTTATATTTTACACAATACGTCTACAGAACTTATATTATTTTTTAAATATTTTTACCGTAGATTCCGATTGCTACAACACTTACTAGACAAACGCTCTAAACTTCCCATTCATTACAAAAAAATAGTATACACTACAATAATCAGACCAATTTGGACATATGGAATTGAGCTCTGGGGCTCCACTAAACCATCAAATTCTTCCCGCATCCAATCGTTACAATCCAAAATCCTACGTAAAATCCTTGATGCTCCTTATTACGTCACAAATAAACTCATTCATAAAGACCTTAACATCCCATTCGTTGCAGATTTGACCCAAACCAGATATGCGTCTTTTTATTCCAAACTCCTTAACCATCCTAACTCATTAATTCTTAATCTTTCATCCTTAACAATCCCTGATAACCCTCCGAGGCGTCTGAAAAGAAGATGGCCACGAGACCTTCTAGTTTAAATTAATTTTTGAAGTACCACCAATGGGTGGTTCCTTCCCAAGATTTTCAAGTGTATATGAAACATACTACATATTTACTTATTGTATTATTTTGTACAGTTGTAAATTACAATAAATAAATAATTAAAAAAAAAAAAATATATTTTTACAACCCTGATTTCATGAATTTTTTCATGAAGAAAAAAATGAGCTATACTTTGCAGTGGAATCACAATTTTCTGAAAGGCTGAAATAGTTTTAAATTAATTAATGGAAATTAGCGATTAGCAAATAGGTTGTACCGGGTTGTTTCTGAGCAAAAATTTATTATATAAATAATATTTTTTTAAACGTTTTCATTTAATTACATTTATCTACACTACATGTCGGTATATAACGAAAATTCACAATAGAAAGAAGTATTTATAAATATATAAAGCGTCAACATATTGGAAGTTCGTGCCTGGTCAGAACAGGACCGTGATGTGTTGACAGATTTAATAACTCTTTTGTACAAAAAAAATATTTCACTACTAACAGAAAAAAATCGCCTTTAGGAACAGTTTCATACTACAATTTAAAACCTTTTCCAGCTCCAAAATCATAAATGGTACACTAAAAATGCACAGTGCAACTAATCAACGGCGGACAAAATTATTAACAGCTTTCTTCAAATATTTATTTTTATCAATTTATTTAACTTTATTAAATTAATTGATTTATATTGCATCAAATAATGAAGTTGTAATATGCAAATAAGTTCTCATGAATGAGTTTTAGGGTAATATTGCATATAATATAATATATGTAAATATATTTATATCTTCTTACCTACATGATATTATATTTCATCTGTCACTGGTTTCAATTTACTACCATACAATTCCACAAATATCAATCAATTAAAATTTTGTACTATTCAATTATCAGTTATAAATTTTTTATCATTTATGATTTAATTCAATATTTTATATAATTCTAAATTTGTTTGTATACTATTCCTTTTCAATTGTATGTTACTCTAAATGTTGTTGTTATCTCTTTTGTTCTATATCCCTAATGAAGACCTGAAACTCAGGTCGAAACGTCGGCATAAAATAAATAAATATGGTTTTGTTTATTTATGTTGTTCTTTGCTGACCGCACCTCCAGACAAACTTCTCCAATCATTAATCTACGGTCAACTATCTACACCTCATTAATATATTAATAGTTGTAATATAGAAGTTAATCATGCTATCAGTAAAAATATATGATACAGTAATAATATAATAAACGATACTTATTTTAAAATTAACATCATATTGTAATAGAATAATAATATTTTGTGGATAATATAGTTTCTTTTTCATTGTCTGATTCGCCCATGAATTCATTATAACGTAAACATTTATGAAAATCAATCCATATATTATTGCTAATATCATATTCATTAAATTAACCAATGTATGGATAAATTTTTCTTTGTTTTTTTCCTTTTTTCTCTTTAAAATCATTACTTTTTTCTCCATAACAGAAGATACGTGGTCCTAATATCTGTATTTGTAAGTTAAAAAATAACTATTTAATCTGTAAATTAAATTGACACATTGGACTTGAAGTAAACTCTTTTATAAAGTATAAAATACCAATGTAAGGTTATAAAAAACTAATAGGGAATTTTTTTGATGAGGTCAATTAAAATTGTAAATTTATAGGTAAAGTACATAGTGAAGAATAATTGAGAATGAATTATAAGAAAATACTTATCCAAATTATTAGTAATTAAATAAAAAATAGTTTTTCTATTATGTCCTTGAGATAAAATTCATTATTATTAAAACGTCTACTTCAAACAGCGCCATCTTTACAATAACGGGCCACTGTGCTTGGGACCAGAACATTCCTATAATTGATAGAATTACCAGTAAACCAAGCAGTGAACCTTTTTCAACCCGCCGTTTATTTAGTTGTTAGAGTTCACAATTAGTGTGTCCCTGCTTCTAGAAGTTGTAAAGCTCTTTATAAAGAGAGCAAACAGTAGAGAGAGAAAAAACACCTACCTATCTCATGGGCCCACTGGACTCCCCACTCCTGTGATCTACAAATTAAAACTAATCAAGAATAAACTGAGAAATACGATTTCTTAAAGAAAGAAAGACTAGATTTTAATAATTTATTCATGATTTTGCTAATTAAAATTTTAAAAAGTACCTGTTTTCGTAAATGTTTAAGTTTTCGTTTTTATGTTAATTACTTTTTAAATATAAAACAAATTAGCAACAAAGTACCTCAGTGGTTAGGCGCAGTCTTACCAATTTGAGATCTATTGGCGGTGTCTGGGGCGTTGACTTTTTTCATTTAGTGGCGGCCCCACAAAAAGGAAAACTTTGATCCCCAACCAGGGTTAGGCAGTATGGGAGTCTTGGCCGAAAAAAAAAAATCATTAATGATACTAGAGTGTGTGATCTGGTGCACGATAGCTTGCTCATCTGTGTGGCATTGACTATTTATTTATTTTCTCAAATGAATTAAATTTTAAACTATATAAGTTTAAAAATCATACATTATGAATGTGACATTATTGGCAGCATAAAGGGTATACACAGCACCTCGATGGATTCGACAGTACTCAACCCTTCGATGAACGGTGGAAGTGTGAAGTCGAAAACCAAGGCCTCGAGGAAGGAGGAAATACCAACACTAGGAGGGAGACTTTGCCCTCATACTGGCCAGTGGTGTGAAAGGCACGGTGAAGGCTAAGAGGAACTCGAAAGCCGCTGGCTTCAAAGCTTCAGAAGGCTAAAGAGAGTATGAAATTTTAACTCATACTATGGAGGTGTACGAATATATTATGACTCATCTCAGGAACTACCATGGCCCGTTCCACACTTACTCATCTTTGAGTGGGCCGAAGAACGTCGATGACATCGATCGATCACGATCTGGAGGAAGTGACAACGGAGTTTACTTAACAACCTAGGTTTCCTCCACGTGCAATACAGACGGCAGGAACACTAATTTACCACTTATTTTCCTGACGACATCAGAGGAAGTAACTTATCAACCTAACTTATAAAACTTTATCAACCTTGTATGGTTTAGTATTAAGCCGAACAGAAGTAGAAGAGGACCTGTCCAGTGCCACCGGTATCAGCAGTTAGGGCTCAAAAAGAATCATTACGCAAGAAAAGTAGTTCGTATTCGGTGTTCCGGGTTACAATCAGTAGCTGATTGTCCACCTACAGCTTCAGACAGGTTCACGAACTGCACGGAATCACACGTCACTTCGTTAAGTGGCTGCACTTTCTGAAAGAAGCTCCAGAAGTGGCTAGGCAAGTTCCAGCAGAAGGCAGGTTTGAGGAAAAAGCCGACTGACTAATTCCTAAAATAACTGAAATTTATGCGCTAATATCACTCATTATCCCAATCTGTATCCGTCATATTTCCATTCCTCAGTGCCTTCTTAAAATACAGTAAAATATATTGATTTCACCACTTCTCACTACTCCCTCATTAATCAAACCCCACACACCCTTTAGAAAAAAAAAATGTAGCGTGTTGGCTATATCTTCACCCAGGAAGAATTGTTCTAATTATTTGTAGGACACGATTTTTGGCGACCTAAAATAATTAATTAATGTACCTGAAAATTTTAAAATTAGATATGAAAAAATAAAATTTCAGGTTTTGTCCTTAGCTAGACTGTAGCATTCAGTACCTGGATATCACTTTTATGAAAATGACCCTTATATGATAAATCATTATCAATACGGATACGGGTCGGCGGATGAAGACAAAAGAATTGACTCCATTACCGACAACAGTTAGGGAGATGTCGTCTTAATTAACTCAGGGTACAATGGACAGGCGGTCATTTAATTATTATGGCGAGAACGAGCTGCACAATCTAATCGGGAGACCGGCCCTGACAAAGGAGGAGGACTTTAGTTCAATTATCTTCCAGCTCAGCCAACCCTTGCTCTTTGATTATTTTTTTTATTTTATAACAGGAAGGAGGCGGTGTCAGCTGGTTATTCTTCAAAAGACCTCTGACACGAATTGGTTTAAGCCATTATTCCAGGCAGCGTCTACCTCGGTGTCGGATCAAATTAATGGAAAAAGTGATCCTTTGAAATTTATCCTCTCTACTTCATTTTATACATTTAAGTTCATGTAATGCGAAACAGGTCATTTGTGCGTTGTAACTATTCGTTTCAACCGTTCTTTCTATGTGACTGTCCTGCAACTGCAGGATGTGAGGATAACCTTGTACAAGCGAGCACTCAAACAAAAAAAATGAGTTGAAAACAATAGCAGGTCTTCTTCGGGTTCGCTACACCATATCAAGGTTATAATTATTAGTTAAGGGTTATGTAATCCAGTCAAATGGTAGTTTGAAGTGAAAAGTTCTAGTGGTATTGTTTTTACTTGCTCACTTTATTTTGGAGGTGGAGGGGGAGGGGTGGTGTTCAACATATATTTTGAAGTTGTCCTAAAAAGGTTATACGAGAAATATGAAAAAAAACATCATAAAACCACTATATACATCTGTTTCTTTTTAAATTTAGGTTTTGGCTTATAACTACCAAAGCAAAATTTTAAAGTTAGGTAGTCCTTTATTAAGATAAAGATGAGAAAATTACCCACAATTTATATCCTCATATTTTTTTTTTTATGTTTAAAATGATAATTATTCATATACAAAGCGGTCTTGACAACTGGCATCTGGATCGATGGAATTGAACAAGGAAGATAGAAAGGTGATGGTGCAGACGTTTGAAGGTATGGTTCGTGAAACAATTTTCGAATGAGCCTAACAAATTTAATTATTAAAAATATATATACATTTATTACTTAAAGATATTGATTTAAGTAATCCTTACAAAGAGCATAGTAATAAACTGAAAACAATTTTTTTTTAATAATTTATTTATTGTTATTTACAACTTTATACACATATATACATAGAACAAGTAAATTTGCTGTACTCCAAGTTGTTGAACTCCAATAACATTTCTAGAGGAGAAGATCTCGAGGCCATCTTCTTTTCAGATGCCTAGGAGGATTATTAGGTAATGAAGGAGAAACCAGGTTACAAACAAGTGGATTTGGGTGGTTGAGAAGTTTATCATGGAAGGAATGGTACCTGGTTCTGGCCAAATCGGCAATATATGGAACATTGAGGTCCTGATGGATGACTTGATTAGTGACAAAGTATGGAGCATTAAGGATTTTACGAAGGATTTTGTACCGAAATGATTGGATTCGGGAACTGAAAACAATAAATATGAAGAGAGAAGATTTGTTTAGGAAATACAAAAGGAATATCACCTTCCTTCTGGACGTCTTCTAGAAGACCTGTGTATTATCTGATGTACAAAATATATTTTAGAATGTCCAAAAAAATAAAATCTATTAATTCCAAAGTATAGATCCAGTCGGGAGTAGTAAAAAAAAATATCATGAAAGCAGCTTTTCCTTGTTCAGGATTCAATTTAAAAATAATTCCCTGATTCTGAACACGTAAAAGCACACCTCAAAGGTATAAAAAGAACTAATAATGATTGTTTACCTTTTTTCTTTATGTTTACTGCTATATAGTTATAGTCCAATATCATGACTCACAAAACAATTTAAATGCTTACTCAGGTACTATTTGAATGGTAGAATGAAGTAAACAATGTATCCTATACAGAAAGCTTAGGTTTTTTTTTCAATTTTATTAGTCATTTATTGTGTATTGTTTGTTTCATAACAACAAAATTTTAAATCAATGTAAATTCACAGCATATGAACAAAAGCGCCAGCCCAACAGAATATACAAACTCTGGGTGTTAGGGCTAAATCAAAGCTTATACCAATCACCTACAGCTTTATTGCCTTTCCTCTCGAATTAGTTCGCCTCTCTACTCACTTTATAAATTACCTGCCGATTTAATCCTACGTTCTATATTGCCCCTCCAATGTCAATGTTACACCCACAGTATTGGTTCTGAAAACCTTTATATCGGTAAATACCAATTAAAATCTGTGGTTAAATAAATTTTTAGATGAAATTCCTCATTTATTATTTAAAGATAAAATAAATTAAAAAAAAAATTAAATGTTAATTTATTTTTAAAAAAAGATGTAATCTTATTTTCATTGACAACCTCAAAGAGCACTTAATTCTTATAAAAAATTAATAATTAAAAATGTACTAGTTTGTTACACTCAATTAAAAATATCAGTCATAAATATGTAATAGAGACAGGACAAATGAAAATTAGTTTGTTTGGAGAAAAGGTCAATGAATTGATAGACCAACTAATTTTTTTCTTTTTTATAATTTGTATATTTTGAAACGTAAAACATCAAATTAATAAGAGTATATATTTTATAACCAAGATGAAATTTCTTACAATAGAATAATGAACTTACATATCTTGTGTTTAATTCGTAAACTGATCATTTTTAAATTTGATTTATGAACATCATTTAACCTACTACACATTTTCGTTTAGCCAATTACTCGAAAAGTACACAAAAATTATAACAACATGGATTATAGGTAATTTTCTCATCTTTATTTTGGCATGGGATAACCTTGCCTTAAAAGCTTTCTTTGGAAGTTTTAAGCCAAAGAACTAAAAAAAGATTCTGTTGTTTTTTGATAATTTCTCTTTTTTTTTTATGATTTAAATATTTTTGAAAAACACCATATTCATGTACAACTATCCCCCCTAAAAAAAAAAAAAATAGTACGCCACAAATAACAATATTATTAGAACTGTTCACTTCAAACTATTTCAATTATATTTTAGCTAACCCTGGCTCGTTAGGAAACTTACTATTGTTCTCAACTCAATCTTTGAGTTTGGGTTCTCCTTTCCACATTTTCATGTCTAGTTTTTGTTGATTTCGTGGTAAAATTTTTCTATATACATAATTACTTGGTGTGCTGATCTAATTTATGTGGTTAATTTTGCACCCAAAGCAGTAAGTAGTCGTGTGGGCTGACACCAGACATTTTATTCTTTCGGGTTTCTTGGATATTGAAGCTGATCATATTATATTGATTATAGATATATTGCATTACATTTATGGAAGGATGAGAAAATAATTCACTAGTCTAGATGGTAGAGAGATATAGGTTAAATTTATTAGGAATGATAAGCCAGCGGAAATCCGTTCAGTTGGGGTATAATATCCAAATCTAATAGCTCGATAGAATCTTCCATATTTGAGACAGTAACTTTGGATCCTACATAGAGGGTACATACTTTGATTAATATTCATTTAGAAATATATATTAAGTGCAATTATAACTTTTATTATCAGTTTATTATTTTCAATAATAAACCTTTGTAATCAAACGAGGAATGTTCTAAAAACAATACTTCCTTCACAAAGTACTGAACCCATGATCCTTCATTGGTCGTAAGGGTTCACATTATTATATATAAATCAACCGAGAAAAAAAATGAATCCTCACCTTAAAATTTCAAGATAAAATATCCAAAATTTAATCTGTAGAATCCAAAAACGCTGCGTGTTATATTACAGCGATCTATTATTTAAATTAACCTTAAATTTTATTTATCTTGAATAAATTCATTTACTGTTGCCATGAGTCAACAATCAGATAATTGGTGAAAAATCTGGTGGTTGAGAATGATCTTGAAAAAATCAAATCTAGTTGTTTTTGTAGAAACAGTCCTTACAAGGTACTGAACCACTAATTCTTCATGAGTCGTAGTGATTCACATTATTATTATAAATCCCTTTTCAGAATAAATTTTCTCCTATCAGGAGTACCCAACTTTATGAGGCTGGGTTGACCTCAGAGGGCTCCCGAACTCAGGGTTGACTCCTGGCGGAATAAATAATTATCTGCCACAACCGGATTCGGACCCAGGTTCTTACTATTATTAGCACACCGCCTTACCCACTTAACCACCCCGTTCCCCTAATTTATGATGTTTACGTTATCGAAATCAAATTCATGGTTATTACTAATAATGTGGTTTGACAAACGATCAGACCTTCATTAGTGAGGAAGAAAAATATCTAATTACAATCTAGAGCATTAAGCTGTTTCGTGAAGCAATGTTTTGTTTAACATGAAAATTTTTATAAAAAATAGAGACAAAGAAAACCAGTAAGAATAACATTTAGTATATTATTATACTCCAATTACTCTTTAGAGGACATAAACAGTATAAAGCGTTCTTCAGAGCAGTCAATAGAAATAGAAAACCTTTTGAAACAAAGTCTACTTCTGCCTGAATGAGGATGGAAAGCTGCTTACAAAGATGGTGGATATACTTGCAGAGTGGAAGAGCCATTTCTCTCAACTTCTCAACAAAGATCTCATGGAGGACTATGAGGAGAATCTCCATGATGATGATCCTAGTGATCAATGTATGGAACCACCTGATAAAGAAGAGAATTGGGTTTCACTAGCCAGGCTTAAAAATAATAAGGCACCAGGTGCTGAAGAATTGCCCGTAGAACTACTTAAATCTGGAGGAAGAGAGATGGTAAAAATTCTTCAGAACATTATCATTCAGATTTGGACTATTGAAGTAATGCCAGAAGCTTAGAGTTAGTACACAATCTGCCCAATCCACAAAAAGGATAATCGGATGGTCCGTGACAATTATAGAGGTATCTCCTTACTTTCCTATGCATATAAATTGTTGTCCAACGTCCTCTTTCAGCGCCTACTCCCCTTTGCAGAAAAGAGCTAAGGTCCGTACCAGTGTGGTTTTCGGAGGATTCACAACTGACCAAATATTCTGGTTACGTATCATGCTTCAGAAAGGATGTGAATACGGTATTAAAACGCACCACCTATTTGTTGAATTAATAGCAGAATTCATACGGAACAATTGTACAAGGCAATGAGAGAACTCAATACCCTTGAGAAGTTAATTAGAATAATAAAACTAACCATGAGAGAGGTGAGATGAGGTGAATGGTGCATTGGGGGGTCTTATGAATTTTCTCGGGAAGAGGACTAAGGCAGGGGGATGCATTGGTCTGCCTCCTCTTTGATTTAGCTCTTAAAAAGACCATTAGTAAATTTGGAATTCAAGTGGGCGGAACAATACAGCTTCTTGCTTACGCTAATGACATTGACATTGCTGGACGCTCTTTCCAAGCTTTCTCTGGTGGATTTATGAAATTAGCTGAAGCAGCAAGAAAAATGAAGCTTGAAGTGAATGGAGAAAAGACCAAATACATGGTCAGAGAAGAAATCCTCGGTCCCTGTGAAGAAATTAGAATCGGAGAATATACTTTTGGAAAACTCCCCGAGTTTGTGTTTTTTGGATAACCCAAGACATTGTTGTGGACTCCGAAATCAAACGAAGAGTCCTATGTGCCAACCGTTGTTATTATAGCCTCAGTACCTATTTTAGGAGCCGTACCTTGTCTAAGGACACCAAGATTTAGCTGTATAACACAATTCTTCAATATGGCTCGGAAACGTAGACTCCAAGACTGGTGATCACAACTTAATGGTCTTGGTGAGGAAGACTCTTCGTAAAATATTTGGAGCTGTCAAGATTGACCAGATAAGGAGACGTCGAACAAACCAGGAGCTCAAAGATTTATTTAAGGAACAAGACGTCCAGTTTGTGAGGCTCTGTAGATTAAGGTGCGTGTTACTCGGGTGAATGAGAAAGATCTGCCAAGGAAAATAATGACGGAGGTACTTCATGGAACAAAACGCAAAGGAAGAACTCGCCTTCAATGGAGTGACGGTATGAGTGGAGATTCCAGGACCAGGATGGGAGTGAGGAACTGGATGGCAGCCGCACAAGATTGCGCGCAATAACTGTTGGATGCTGTTGCAGGAGGCCAGGACTCGACATCGAGTTGTAGTTCCAAACTAATAATAATAATACTCCGATTATTGACGCAGTAGAGATGATGCTTTATAAATGATCCTTGAAGTAAACTTGCACTTATTATCTGTTTATTAATATTTTATTGTTTTTTAAACTAATTTTTAGAGAATTTATTCAATTCTGAGCTGTTTAACATTGTCTGATAACTATGACTATAACTTCCTTCAATAGTAGTTTAATTCACTTTGTATTTCTTTTGTTTTTCAAACATCAGTATTTTACCGGATAGAAATTGAGTTAAAATAAAAACTGATTGAAATTTTGATTAAAAAAAAAATCCAATTAATCCGCTGGAAATTGATATTCAAGAATGTTTTTGAAATAGACTTTGACGATAAAGAAGTTTTAAAAAAACTAACCATTTTAATTGATTTTAGCTTTTAACTTTGGAGTAGTTGATTGCAAACAAGAGTATATGTTAAAATTGAAAAAATCGACATTTTCCCGTTTGATTCACTTAGTGGAAAGAGTCTAAATTATTTCTAAATTTTAATACTAATTATTAATTAAAACAGAGAAAAATATAATATTAATCAATTGTCCTATCTTTATTTTGATTTTGACAAAAGTATTCATATCATGCGCCTGTGAACCTTATAGAAAGCTATTTTAGCGCTTTGCCTTAAATTCCGAATTGAAATATTTAAAAACTATTGATAAAGGGGTCTTGTAAAATTCCATTAAATCCTAAGGTAAATTTTTGAGTGTTTAAGAAATTCAAAAAGTTTATCCACAATCTGTTTGTTGTTCTGCAAAATTGAATGGAGGTCTGCTGGTGATTCAAAATCACCTCCACCACCTTTTCCATCCTTACCACCAGTATTACTAGGGTGTTAGATAACAGTGTTGAGCCAACATCAAGCAGGTTAAGGACCAGATAAACAAAAATTTTTTTGTAAAAAACTCTGATTCACCCAGTTCTTTCATGGCCAATGGAAAAAGGAACGTATCAGAAGTTGGCCACATTTGAGCGAAAGAACCTCCGAAAGATATTTGGACCGGTGTTAGTTGGTAGAGAGTGAAGACGAAGAACAAATGAAGAGGTTTACAACCTCTGTAGCGAGCCTGGCGTTGTTTGTCTTATCAAACGAGATCGTCTGAGATGGGCAGGATGGAGGAACAGGAAAGTCCTGTAAGATTACTGACGGAGATAGTCCTTGCCCGGAGGAGAGTTGGCCGCCCCCTACTTCGATGGATTAACTGTGTGGGTGCGGGCCCGAGGGGTTTGGCAGTCCACAACTGGATGGCAGCAGTACAAGACAGAAAATTTTGGGGCTGCTGGTTGAGGAGGCCTGGACGCGTCAATGAGGTGTAGTGCCAAACTAATAATAATAAAAAACAGTGTTATTTATTTATTGTAATAGTAAATAAAATCTTATTTATTTATATTTAGCATCGAAATGATAGATATCTTTAAATATATGCAATATCTTAACCTTAAAAATACACTTCGTAAAGGTTAATATGTTCCTTAAACACTTAATATTCAATTTATATCAAAGCTATGGCTAAGATTGGCTATAAAACCTTATGATACAATTTAATAAAACCAACAGCCACTGACTGCATTATATCAAGATAAAACCAATATTATTGAAGAAAGTACAGTTGCCTATAGAGAGGGAACACATTTTTAACATTAGTTTTTAGTTTTAGTTTAGTGCCATCACAACCCTCAAGTGTGCCCCAGCACCTTTGACTCACATCCATGTACTCAAATTCCGCCCATCTCATCACTACAAAGGCTCCTTAAAATGTAGCCCTGCTTCAGTAAAAGGAGTAAAATATGACTTTTATACTCCATGTGTATGTATATATCTCTATTGATATCATGCTATGTTTCAGGTTAAAAGGGGTTCTGAAAGAAAAAAAAAAGTTTTATTGATGATATTGGCCATGCACGAGGCCTTCAAGTAAAAACTTACATAATGAGTACTCTTAAGTACTTCAATTTATACTTATGGTGAATATGCCGATATGGTGTTTGTGTATGGTTTTTGTAATGCTAATGCTGCCCGTCGTGAATATGCCAGGCGATTTCCGGGTAGAAGATTGCCAAACAAGTCTATCTTGAGCTTCACGTTTTAACGTCTTAGAGAAACTGGTACATTTGCTATAATACCACGTGTTGATGGTATTTTTGCCCCTTTATGAGATGAAGAAAGGAGTGCGACCATATTACAATATTTTGATGATAATCCATCTGGCAGTGTATGAAGAGCTGGAGCAGAATTAAATATTACGCCAACTACAGTATGGAGAACTCTCATTGCAGATGGCCTTCACCCATATCATCAATGGGTAAAAAATTTATTACCGCAAGATTTTCGGCAAAGAAGAAATTTTTCAGATCGGTACTTAAATCAAGTTGAGCATATTCCACAATTTTCAGGAAATATTCTCTTGACATATGAAGAGGTATTTTCAATCAGAAAAATAATCACTTCTGGTCGCTGTAAAATCCCAATGCAATACGTGAGTATCATTTTTAGTACCAGTTTTAGTGCAATGTGCGGTTGGGGATAATAGACAATATTTTAATAGGTCCGCATTTCTTGCTGCCTCGCTTCTATGCGGGCACATTTCTGGAATTTATTAATAACAATTGCTATGATTTAGTTGAACATATTCCATTACGACTGAGAAGGAACGTATGGTTTCAATTAGATGGTTGTCCTGCACATTACGGAAGAGGTCCACGACAAAGGCTTTTTTTTTTTAATAATTTATTTATTGTTATTTACAACTGTATACACATATGTATAACAAGTAAATTTGCTGTAGGTGACATAGTGACATGATACAAACATGTGGAGAATCTGTCCACTGATAGAACTCCAATAACATTTCTAGAGGAGAAGATCTCGAGCCCATCTTCTTTTCAGACGTCTAGGAGGATTATTAGGTAATGAAGGAGAAGCCAGGTTAGAAATAAGTGGATTTGGGTGGTTGAGAAGTTTATCATGGAAGGAATGGTACCTGCTTCTGGCCAAATCGGCAACATATCGAACATTGAGGTCCTGATGGATGACTTCATTTGTGACAAAGTAAGGAGCATTAAGGATTTTGGACTGTAAGGATTGGGTTCTGGAGGAATTTCAAGGTTTAGGAACAACATTTAATATGCATTTAATGTTTACGTCTAATTAATAAAGTAGTTGGAACAAATAAATAAGTTTTATTTATTTCATATAACCTAAATAATTAATAACTATGAAATCTTTAGGTGCGAATATCTCATTAATAAAGCGTTTGCGGACATAGTTTCAGAGGAAATTGTTTTGTTGTTTTGAGGTCCTTAATTTATATTTCCAGTTGGCCACTTAAACGTGAAACACCCTGTATAATGTTATTAATAAACACAGCAAGGGCTAATAGAAATTAAAATGCTAGAATAGAGATATCCATTGCCGTTCTGCCACTGCTGCTGTTGAAGAAAGTTGCCGAGTCTGTCTTAATGATCAAGGAAGTCACTTTGAACATTTGGTATGAATTTAATGTTTACGTTTAATTAATAAAGTAGATGCAACAAATAAATAAGTTTTATTTATTTCATATAACCTAAATAATTAATAACTATGAAAATCTTTAGGTGCGAATATCTCATTAATAAAGCGTTTGCGGACATAGCTTTGGGGGAAATTGTTTTGTTGTTTTGAGGTCCTTAATTTATATTTCCAGTTGGCCACTTAATCGTGAAACACCCTTTATAATGTTATTAATTAACACAGCAATGGCTAATAGAAATTAAAACGCTAGAATTGAGATATTTTATTATATATCACTTTTTTTATGATATATATTTCTCTATATTGTTTCTATATGTTATAGATCTACAATAATTGCTTACAATGCTTCTCACCTTTCTTATTTAGCCTTAAAGGATACCTGAAACATGTACTG
>NW_027110400.1:1503508-1515042 GCF_000696795.3 Halyomorpha halys
GATGACTTGATTTGTGACAAAGTAAGGAGCATTAAGGATTTTACGAAGGATTTTGAACTGTAAGAATTGGATTCTGGAGGAATTTGATGGTTTAGGAACAACATTTAATATGAATTTAATGTTTACGTTTAATTAATAAA
Organism: Halyomorpha halys; assembly: GCF_000696795.3. Taxonomy (NCBI): domain Eukaryota; kingdom Metazoa; phylum Arthropoda; class Insecta; order Hemiptera; family Pentatomidae; genus Halyomorpha; species Halyomorpha halys. The sequence continues at coordinate 1,503,649 of NW_027110400.1, forward strand.
GTAGTTGTAACAAATAAATAAGTTTTATTTCTTTCATATAACCTAAATAATTAATAACTATGAAAATGATTAGGTGCGAATATCTCCTAAATAAAGCGTTTGCGGACATACCTTCAGAGGAAATTGTTTTGTTGTTTTGAGGTCCTTAATTTATATTTCCAGTTGGCCACTTAACCGTGAAACACCCTGTATAATGTTATTAATAAACACAGCAATGGCTAATAGAAATTAAAACGCTAGAGATCTTTTATTATATATCACTTTTTTTTATATATATTTCTGTATATTGTTTCTATATGTTATAGATCTACAATAATTGCTTACAATGCTTCTCACCTTTCTTATTTAGCCTTAAAGGATACCTGAAACATGTACTGAAACGTTGGTTTCCAATGAATATTTCCCTCTATATATTTAAAAAACGTTTGAGAAAAATTTGTTGAGAAATATTTTTTTTCTTATATAATTTCTGAGTATAGTAGATATAGTAGAACTGTAAGATAATATACTGAAGAAATACATAAAAATAAACAGAGTAAATTAAAAGAAAATAGATTTTGAAATGAATAAAATAAAATATTAATAACTAATAATATAAATAAAAAATGTACTGCAAGAGTAATAACACATTAAAGCCCTTTTATTAATTTTTATATCTGTTATAACTCGTTTATTAGTGTAATTTTTGAAATTTTTCTAGGTGTTATCTTGTAGTCCTACCATAGCTTATTGCGCTATGCCTTTAAGCCTTGAAAAAGAATCTTTAGATGTATATGTAATATAAGTCAAATCGTCGGTTATCAATCTAACATTTGTTTCTTGTATGTGTTTAAAAAGGAACTAGTTCATTTCAGAGTTTTGTGATAAGCAATATAATTAATATTACTTTAAATGATATCTCAATTTTTATTGATACCCTCATCAAACCTATAAATACTTTTCGATCATATAATATTGAATAGACTAGGCATTTCATTCAAAGGACCAGAACCATTGATACTAGAATTCACTGTAATTTCGGAAGTGCATTACTAAGTCAGAAGCCGCCGTGAATCAGTGGCTGGGTATGGCCATTACCCCGGACTGACTAGATACCCCACGGGAGTTGTCAATCACATGACTTTCCAAACTGGGGCTGCGCTACAGAGGTTACTAAATTGAACTTTAACTTTCCTCTTGGTGTAGCTGAACAGTTAACCGCAGAACACAATTTTTTTTCCCATTTTGCAATAAAATTCGTGAAAGTGGAGCCTAAATCCAAAAACATACGAAATGAATACTTGGAAAATTTTATCTGCTTATCTTAAGTACTTATTTACTAAATACGTTGGATTTTGAACTATTCGAATCATAAGTCCTAAAACCTGTATTTTCCGACAGAAAATAAAAGAATATATTGAAACAAAGAGATTAAAAAAATATAAAGGATAAGATTGATTAAGCTAAAAATGAGGGAGGGATAAATAAAATCAACTGCCTAAACTGTGAAGGGAGAGTGGTAGATATATAAAATACATAATTTATCAGCATTCTACTGACTATTAGAATAAAGGTAATCCTAATTAAAATGAAATAAAACGTAACTTGATTTGAAGAATAGACCCTACTACCGAAATACTCCTATCATATACTCGTATATGTTCTAAGCAATTGTATGTTATTGCATATTTCCTAAGATAGGAATATATAAAAAAAAAAAATTGATATAGTAGTTGGGTGCCTTGGACATCTGAATGAAACTCGAGAAGCTTCTGAATACACATTCAAGAATGTTTACATTTGCCTTCCGTATGGTGGCACTCACAGTTACATGGGACTGAATATATTTGCGAAGACCCGTAGCCTTTAAAGGGAGGCACTTGACTACTGAGTCAAGTACAGCTTCACTTACAATCCACTAATATGTTTAAAGAGATACACAATAACATTGTTTAGAATAAATATGAGTGTAAGATTTTTCGGGAGTTGGGTTTATTTTAACGTTTTTAGATTTTCATGTATTGGAATGTTATATTTAAATCCTTTGATTAGAATTTGGATGAATGCAAAACAGGTGTTAAAGTATCATATAGTGTCAATACTTTGGTGATATAACAAGCAACTTCGAATCCCGAGAGTATCCATATGTCTCCGATATCACCTGTGAGTTCAGAAGTGTAAATAGTGTGTAGCTAGGATAGATTTTTTCATACTGGTCTATTTAGCCAATATTCTGTTTGGAATTATGAAGAATTTGCATCATTATTCATTGTACGCTTTGATGAAATGTTTATACCACTAATTGTATACTTGGAATCTACTATCATGTTCATGTTGATATCCCTGAATAATGTCATTCTTCTTTTCTTTAGGTTTCAACATCTTTATGTTCTATTCCAATAATGTCCAATCTCCTCTGACAAAGATGGAGTAGGATTTGTTAAGTTAACTCTATTTCTTGAGCAAGTTTAACTTGATGACAGTGATCTATTTGAAGCTATATTGCTATGCTTCCAGCTGACAGCTTTTCTTGGGTTAATGGGCGTTCCGAAAACTCCATTTTATTTATTTTTTCCTGTATTTCTATTTGTATCTCTATTTATATTATATATCTCTATCGGTCCCTGACGGGAACTGATCTATATTTATTAGAATAGTATTGCTATATGTTAAGACCAAGAAATTGATGTATATTAGAAGAAGTACTAGCTGGAAAAAGAGAAATTGGAATTTAAGGCAAGTTCTTTTGGCGGCGGATAATAGTTTTATTCCCAAAGGAGCCGCCTGAGGCATTGACCTAGGCGAAAAAAAATATTAAAAAACATATATATATATATGTTACGTGACGGCGGGAAGAGACTATAACGAGTATCATCCGTTAGTCTCATCTTATCTAGTCATCTTCCTTGTCCAACTACCTTACTTTTACTAACTGAACACGCTTGTCGAGGCCTTCTGGACAAGCAGAATAGTCAAGAATAAATAGCTAAAAAAGAATGAATAGCCCACCACCCCAAAGGCATAGAAAATAAGTTTGAAATTGATTAAAGGCAATGTAGAAACGATACCAAAAAGTTTTTTATTATATAAAGGTTTAAAAAAAATTATTTGGAAATATAATTATTATAAAATTTTATTCTTAAACAGTTCTATTTTTATTCTAATTCTGTCCTAAAAACATTTTTCCTCAGTCATACTGATTCATAAGTAATAAGATAACATTATTTAAATCACAATTTGTTTGAGAATTAGTAAATTACACAACAGAAAAATTGCATTCAATATTTGATGAATTAGTAGAACAATCATATACAGCTCGAGGTGAAAATTTGGTCTGCTTTAAGATCGTGAGAACTTTTGAAGAATTTTTTTAGGTTACATTCATGACATTTCTTCCTACTCCTATTATTTTTCTTAGATCTATAAAGAGGATATCTGCCTTATTATGGCGTACTGTATGGTCCGTAATTATTGATTCATCCGTATAGAGCTAGAGAGGACCTTTTTGGAGGAGTTTATATGGGTGATAGTTGTAGTATAGGCTTCTTTACTCATTTACAAAGTAATATTACGACCATCACTGCTACACGATGCACCACTACTACATTTTCTATACCCAACAACCCTGAAATCACTACAACACAATACCAGAACAGCACACTACAGAAGATATGCCGAGGAACATCAATAGAAAGACGTAACATGACACACATTCATAACGAACTACAGCTAGAAACTGTACAACACATCACACGGGGACACATCAAATTCTTTGACAGTCTCCCAGCTTCCTTCAACCCAGTATTCCAATCTATCACTCCATCCTCCCTTCCTGCGAAGTGGCAGGGTAGGAAAGGTTCCAAAAATCCTATCAACATCACCTTATAACTCCATCTTCTGATGCACCCCCGCCCCCTCTTCCACACTTCTTTTCGACTTCTGACTGTTTCCTTATAATTTTACCATTATATATTGTCTTTAATAATTAATGTTTTTACATCTTCTATGCGAATCAAAATGAGGAGGCCCCTCACCTCCGGATTTTAAAAATAGGACCATTTAGTATGGCCATTTCACAAATAATAAATAAACACTACAGGTAACCTTAAAATACCAAAGGTAGTAAAAGATAATACCCAATACGATTTATTCCTATCACATAATAAAGCATTCACTAATTTTTTTTTTTCTGTTTTAGAGGGATCGAAAAAAAATGGGCTTCTACCATCAATTATTATTACTATTATTATTATTTTTGTTATTATTGCTTGTACTTATTACTTTTCCTCATTAATCTTGGCCACTATATTGCCAAATTTAGGTATTTGTTTATTTCAAGTTAATACAGTATATTATCCATCTGTATTAATATCTATTCATTAATTTTTTTTAATGACAAGTTAGATCCGATGGCGAATCCGACCACCATTGACTGGGATATTGATCCTGTGGACTGTGGGAATCCTTCATGTGTAATCCAACGGAACAAGAGGTTGTAATGGAGCAGCGGACACAGGGTTCAGGTGGCTCCACTATAAATTGGCAATGATAATATAGCAGCTTTACCACCCCTCCCCCTTCCTCCCTCCCTCTGGCACTTATAATTAATTGACCTCTCTACTACTATTCAGTTATTGGCTAATTTATCTTGTCCATGACAGAACTAGTCGCTTTGTTATGACTAAGGGCATTATTATTTATGGACTCATTATAGTTGGTGGAAATCTTGTCAAAATTTGCAAATTTCACAAATTTTGAAAGTATGTTACGAAATATAGTCTTTTAGTTTGTGATCAAATTTACAAGTGAATTCATTTTACTTTAATACAAAAAATTAAAGTGATGTTTCTTTGAATTCGAACTGCATATTTGACCTAAATGACTATCCTCTAGGGCAGAGGTTCCCAAAATTATTTGTCCTACCGCCCCCTTTCCAGGAGAAATATTACTTAGCGACCCCTAGAAAAAAAGTTTTTAAAAATTTTATTAGAAATTAATAGGAAATATATATGTCAATAGACAGAAAACATTAATGTTTCTACCTTTTTTGTAAAATATAGCAAAGAAAGATATAAATTAGAAACATTGAATTTGGAAATTATGAAACTATTTATTGAACTCAGAATAGAATGTATTACAAAAAAAAGCTATAACATTCGAAATCATCTTAATGAGAAGAATGAACTAGATGTGCTGCTATCAATTTAGTAATCCTCGGCTCTATTAGAGTCAGCAGTAATAGTGTTGACCGTGACAACTTGTAGTTATTCATCGCCCTCCCCCCCCCAAAAGCTGTGGCCACCACCGCTACCTGAATCGCTGCAGCGCCGTCCAGGGAGCGGTGGCGACCACTTTACAGCAATTAGAAGTCTGGATATAATCAAACTGCGATGATTGATATTATCTAGTAAAGATATTAAACGTGATATTAAACCACTGAGCCATTCGTAGAAGAGCGATTTAAAGCGCCAACTTAAACTGGCTCGTGAATACTGCGGTTCGAATCCGGCCTAGAGGGATGAATTTTAATTCTGTTGCAGTCCTACTAAATAAAAACTTGACCCCTCTCAATGATAAAATGGGGTGGTAACCAATAGCCTTCTCCCGTATGTCGAAATGACTTCAAAGGTTTTTTTTTTTAAATTGTAACAATTATTACCATAAACGAAAACACATTTAAAATAATTTTTTTACATATTTAGTTTTTCTTTCAGCATATTATGAATAAAGTTGTAAGTAATGGTGTCACTATCAGTTGCTAATTACATTTAAGTAATTAGTAGATATTATTACTAAAGCAAGTTCCCTTCAAATATTATTTTTTAAGATTATAATCTTATTTTTATATTATAAAATACGGTCTATCAAACTGTGGTTCTACGGCGCTGGGGCCACATTTACATTTCTTTCACTATAGCTTATTATAGTTTTATTATTTTACTAACCAGACTTTATCGGTACATGTGGGAATAAATTTCGGATAACACGTTTGGAACTCAAACTTATACAAAAAAAAAGAAGAAAAAAATCAATAACAATAAGAAGACGCTAATAGACTCTCCACAAAACACTGATTAACTGTTCTGTAGAATATCATTTTGGGTTGCGAAAGGTGGTGAAACATTTATTTTCGGCTGAATATGCTGTAAATAAATTAAGTTTTAGACTTTACTCCTTCTGTCTCCTCCTATAGTGATCCCTTCTACCGTATGTCGAAATAACTTCGTAGGGTTAAAAAAAAAGAAATAGGTGAGCGAATTCCCAAAAAGATAATCTGCGCTGATCCGACAAATAACTAATCGATCCATGAATTAACGAAAACGTAGATAGAAGAATTCCGTTTTCGGTATTGTTTGCTCTAGTTAGCGAACGCGACTGCAGTGTGATGTATGATATACTTTATTAACATCAAGCGATATTATACAGCTTACTATTTACAACTAATACTACAGACCACTTATACGAGCATAACTTGTCTCTTTGAGTGTCCTTCAACAACGTTTTGTTCAAACATCTATATTATTAACAATAATTAATTCAAAACATTCTATCCCACCACAATTATTTCTAAAAGGATACCTGATATCTTTAATAATTCATATCTTAACTTTAATAAATTACTTTTCTTCGAAATCTGTAATACCTGAATAATGTATGAGTTAATTGATTGAAAATATACAACAGATTTTGAGTATGAATAATCAATTGTCACAAGTACGAAGTTGGTTGTGAGTTGAACTATGGGATAACCAATTTAAAACGTAATGAGATCATGTGTATTTTATCCCCTTACTCGAGGTATAACACAGTGTAGGTAGCTCTAAAACAAAAAAGTAGTTGAGTTGCTAAGGAGGAATAATTTTGTATGTAATAATACTCTTTGGAATGTTTTCTGACATATCGTTTCTGACAAAAAAGAACCAAAGGAAAAACAGTAACTTATTTCTAGTGCATTTTAAGCAAAAAGAAGGTGTTAAGAGATTTTAAAACGAATTCAATTTCCTCCATATTTCATATGAAACAGAAAGATGTAAATTTACGTAAATTCAAACACCGTTAATAGTAAGATATGTCCGTTGCTTCGCTCTGATATATTTTATTGCCCTGTTTTTAGTAAAATGCATAGCAGCCAATGCTTTAAAAAATTAATTAGAATCTATTTTTTACGAGATTTTTTTTAAAACGGCAGAGGTGACCGAAGAACGAGAGTCTAAAACTTAATTTGGTTACAGCATAAACATCCGAATATAAACATTGCACCACCTTTTGCAACCGAAAATAATATTCTTCAGAACAGTTAAGTGTTTTGTGGTGAGTCTATTGGTGAACTCCTATTCCCTCTTTTTACTGTCATTGATTTTTTTTTCCTAAAATTTTTTTTTTTGTATAAATTTAAGTTCCAAACGCGTCATTTGAAATGTATTCCTACTTGTGACGATAAAATCTTGTTAGTAAAATAATAAAACTATAATAAGCTATAATGAAAGAAACGTAAATGTGGCCCCAGCGCCGTAGAAAACAGTTTGAAAGACTGCGGATTTTATATATTTTATTTAGACCTGTATAATATAAAAAATATGATTATAATCTTAAAAAGTGATATTTGAAGGGAACTTTATTTTATTACTTCAGTAATAATTTCTACTAATTACTTAAATGTAATTAGCAACTGATAGTGACATTGTTACTTACAACTTTATTTATAATATGCTGAAAGAAAAACTAAATATGTAATGTATACATACATAATATATAATATGTAAATATACATTATTTTAAAATTGTTTTCGTTTATGGTAATAATTTTTTACATATTTACCGTTGAGATGTATATTTTGCGATATATATGTAACAATAATACTGTTTTATGAAAAAAAATTATAAATAAAATCTTTTTCTTTATATTAAATATGTCCTGTTAATAATAAATGTTGGGATTCCAACTTGAAATGAATCCCGCTTCTTAAGATGCCAGAGACGTCTGTCTAATTTAACCGTCCAACTCAGCAGTGGAAAGACCTCCCCTTCCCAACATCCAAGCTGTCATATGGTTCCCCTTTACGCTTCCCACAAATGAAAACGGTCCACCAAGATACAACTTGAATTAATTATTTATTTAATTGGTTTAATTTCTATCAAACTTTTCTTAAAACCATATAAATAGTACTTAATTGTTTTTCTCTTTATGTTAATAAATTAACATTTGTGAAACTCAAACGTAAATGGAGTGTTCAAACTGAGACATACTACATTTTGTAAGAACTTTTTATGATATAATTTTTAATCTGTTTATAATTGTTTTTTAAGGAATTTATTCTTGATATATGCGCTAGTATTAGACTTTAGTAATAGTATAAACTTCCAAATGCTATTATAAACTGACTGTGTTAATAGGATAAATTTAACCTAATCCTTGCTCAAAGAACATAAGACAAAACAGTTCTTATATTTTTTCTCTATCTATCAACTATAAAGATTATTATTAGGTGTAGATAGTTGACCGTAGATTACTGATTGGACAAAATGGTCGGGGGTGCGGTCAGCAAAGAAAAACTAAACAAAAAAATATTTATTTATGCCGACGTTTCGACCTGAGTTTCAGGTCTTCATCGGAGCTATAGAACAAAAGAGATAACAACCATAATTTAGAGATGTTTGTTGCTTTAAATTATGATTGTTGTCTCTTTTGTTCTATAGCTCCGATGAAGACCTGAAACTCAGGTCGAAACGTCGGCATAAATAAATATTTTTTTGTTTATTTATGTTGTTCTTTGCTGACCGTACCCCACGACCATCTTCTCCAATTTATAAAGATTATTGGATACTTCAATATTTATAAGTCCAAACATATATTCAGCATAAAATGACATAGTGTATATGGATTTCTAGAAATTGTCCTTGGAATGACTAGTATAATTATATTAATTCTATGATATATATTGCCCTTCCATAATAGCCCATGCATGGCAGGTATAAGCCATTAATGGTTGGCTAGCCTTGCATTGTGCAGCCAACCTGGCGACACTGATGCAGCAGAATGTAGACAAACTGCATATTAAAGGGGACCTGCATTGCAGTTAGTTCACTAAAGGCGGGGACAATTCTGTTTTTTTATTTTATTTTTTCTCGGAGGGTTATTCTTGACTTAAGGTCTCCTGGCACAAGATTATTATGGGACTTCTAAGTACCGTAAATAGGAGTTAGTCTTAGGCGAATGGCTCTGATAGCTTCCCCAGTCGACTTTTTCTCCATTATGAACATCCTGTCTACCCACTCATTACTGAGAGTCTCATGGTGTAATTTACATTTCAAATTTTTAACTCAATTACTTTAGAGTCACAATATATTTTAATAGATTTTTTTTTTTTATTTCAAAACAGACTGAATTGAGTAATTAGGACACCTTGTAATATTGAAAACAACCATACGAAAAGCTTGATTTACTAGATCCAGTTTTTAAATTTTATTACTTCCTGACTACTGAAAGTAGGGAAGATTTTTATTCAAGCAGTAAATCAAAAAATATTGCATCCTATGAATCGAGAGCGAAAGCGAAAATTTTTATTTTCATTTTGACAGCAAGGAACGGATTTGGTTCCATTTCTATCTTTAGTATAATTTATCTTTGGGTTGATTGAATCGTTAATTTGATTTTTATGAAATATTCGTATTGTAGGGGTTGGTACCTAGTTGGTCTTGTTTATATTAGATTCTTGTTATTACTAGATTCCCTCAATTACTTTCGCTAGCGCATACGAAAACTTATTTTCCAGAGCACAACTTTATTTAAAAAACTGCATGTACGATTTGAGCTATATCTGTAGAGTTGTTTTTCAACTCCCATCTCCTACGTTTTGCTTGAACATGAGCAAAAGTTTTTTTTTTTTTACAGCCTAGTTCCAAACACGGTTTCTTCTGTAGATTTTATTCACAAGCCACAAGCCTTATCAAAAGATAAAAAAATTATTTTTTTTAATAATTTATTATTCGGAGCGTTGTCCTCGACCAGCGCCAACAAACAGACTAAGACAACATTGATGCCTTTAAGATTTACTTTAAGTCTAAATTGAAATGTTGATTCAAGTTTGAGACATACTTCTTACAAATTAGGAAGAAAACAGATTAAGGCTAAGTTACTTTGTCTTTTGACTAAAGGCTAATTAATGAAAGAATAATATTTTTTCTGTTGTTTTTTTTTATCTCTGATCCCTCTAAAACAGAAAATAAAGAGGTAATTAATGAATGCTTTACTGTGAAAAAAGGAAAAAAAAAACATGTTGGGCATTACATTTTACTACCTTTGGTATTTTAAGGTTACTTGTAATGTTTATTTATTACTTGTGAAATATCCATTCTAAATGGTACTATGTTTAAAATCCAAAGGTGAGGGTAATATTTTTTCTGGTACACAGGGCTACATATAAATACATAGAAGGGATTGTTTACTGGAAGAATCCTTCAATCCAGTATTCCAGTCTATCACTCCATTCCGCCTTCCTGCGAGGTGGCAGAGCAGGAAAGGTTCCAAAAACCCTATTAACATCACCTCATAGCTCCATCTTCTGATGCACTCCCTCCCTCTCCCCCACACTTCTGACTGTTTTCTTATTATTTTACCATTATCTATTGTCTTTATTAATTAATGTTTTTATTTTTTCTATCTTCTATTCTATTCTATCTATGCGATACAACACGAGGAGGCCCCTCACCTCCGGATTTTAAAAATAGTACCATTTAGAATGGATATTTCATAAGTAACAAATAAACATTACAGGTAACCTTAAAATACCAAAGGTAGTAAAAGGTAATACACAACACGTATTTATTTCCTTTCTTTTCACAATAAAGCACTCACTAATTCATTGTTTCTTTCTGTTTTAGAGGGATCGGAAAAAAAAAAAAAAAAAAAAAAAATTGACTGGAAGAAGGAAATTCGTCAAATCATGTTTGGCTAGGTAATTTTAGGCAGGACCTAGAGAAAACCAATCAAATTGCATATCTGTAAGCTATGGGAGGAGAGCCGTTATATTTTAAGGGAGGGGGCTTATGTTTAATAATAATGAATGAGATCTTACCAAGCTGAGATAAGGGTATGGTCCAGAAGGAGGGATGAGATGCTGTTACAGGAGCCTGTAAAATTGTTAGACTAATGCCGGCACCCGTTGGAATGACAACTTCTCGTTAGTTGAGACGAGCTTTTTTTAGTAGACTGCGCTCCCAACTTGATTAGTAAATGTCAGATGCCAACTCCATTTGTTAATTATGATTGGCTCAATAAATGACGATAGAGTTTATAATTACAGTTCTTGAAGATAATTATCAATATTTACTTGTTAACTCGCCGATTGTGTACATACTATCATATTCGCCACGGCGCCAATATGGTCATTTTAACCCAGTGGGCCCCTGCTTTGA
>NW_027110400.1:1519237-1526580 GCF_000696795.3 Halyomorpha halys
TAGAATGAAATATTAATAGAAATTACTCAAAAATGACCTCGTATACAATAATAAGTGAAAAATAAATGCAATGGATTTTTTACTATGGATAATTAAAATAAAAAATCATGGATTTATGGTAATCTTATAAACATCATAATATAGTAGCAATAAATTTTATATATTAATATAATATTAATTTTTATAATGCTTAGTATAGTGATTATTCTTAAGATATGTAGTCCTTTTTTGAATTGGTAAGTAACATTTAAAGTTACTATAATTATAGTGACTTAATCATACCTATTTATAAATTACAATTTTGAATGGCAGGCAATATTTTTGTATATAAAATGTAATAAAATGGTTGAAGCAGGGCGGAGGGATGGTGGATATTGGACCCTGTCAGGCTGCTATTGGTTGGTTGCCAACTTCGTTCCGCTCCTTTCATTAGCAGACGGAAGAAAGTGTTTTCAATTTCCTCACCTTTGTATCCCCAATAGCAACAGAATTTCAAGCGAATTGAACTGTGATAAAAAAAAAAGAAATAAAGAAAAAAGAATATTACCATTAAGTTATAATAAAGTAGTTTTTTTTTTTATCTTATTAGAACTTATTCGTCTTAATATTGGAGAATTATGAAAATAAAATTCTCAATTTTTTTCCTCCACACCAATTCAATAAAAAAACTTGGGAATTTGATTATTTCTACTTTCAAATAAAAAGTTCTATTTGATAAGTTGTAATATTAAAATTCAAGTTCGTGGCTATAAAAGAGATTCATTTCGAATCATTATTATTAGCGCGACAGACCGTGGAGGTCCAAAGCCTCGCGGGATGTACTTAGGAAATACATCGTGCGTTTCCTGACGTGGTTTTCATAGGGTGGGTTCGTCACTCTCACGCCTGTTTTTGTGAGTGCCACCCATTGGCTAACGGGCCTCACAAATGCTCGGGGGAAGGCTGCGAATGAGTATTGTATAAGTTTATGCTTGAATCCCGGATAGGGCCGGGGACTCGAACTCGCAAGCTTTGGGTTGGCAGACAGGAGCGTTATCACGCTACTACCGTCACCCCGTTACCGTCATTTTGAATAATATCGACAAATATATACCTGTTTTCCCAGCCAACTTCTAACTAATAACTCAAGGATCAGAAAGACTCCATTCGTTGATATGGTTGATTGGTTTTACAACTTTATTTGTTGAACTATTATAAACAATAAACTAAAAATTATCTATTTGAATATATGATCGAATTTTATGTTGTTGAACTAATTTAAGCTAAAACTATATATATTTTTGTGGTTCTTGAGCATCAATCAATAATACAACTATATTGAGGCGCCGTTCAGGACTATATTATTTGCACAGCCACTCCCTACAATGAAAAAAAAAATTTTTTTAAACAATTTTATCAACTAATTATCAAAAACTACATAAAAAAGTATAATTTAAGATTAATAACTAATTTTAATAGTTATTGATCCTAAATTACACTATGTACATGTAGTTTTTTTTTTTATAAATAGTTGAAGAAATTATTTGTTCAAAAAAACTTTTTTCTCTTTCACCTCGCCTCAATGTAGTTGTATTATTGATTAATCCTCAAAATCTATACATCTATAACAGTCAAGAAAAAAGTACATATATAAACTCGCATTTTTGGGTTTCCCGAGGAGAAAATAACGAATATCAATTGTAATAGTCATATACACTTGAATACAATCAAAAGAGTTAAAGAGAGAAATTTTAATAAAATATAATTAAAAGGAGGACGACTTTTTTAAATTCTTCATATAAGCTCTGTTCACAACTTATTCGTTCTGATAATTATCTATTGTTATATTATCGGTCTCTGATAATTACATATTATCAGTTGAAGCCTTAGAGATTGTTGAAGCTCTCTCTTGGAGAGAACCTTGTTAAGGAGATGTGTGCTATTATTATTTAATATGCTTTATCTCCCTTTGGCATCAAGAAATGGGATGCCGCAAAAGAGAAATGGCGACTATTACCAAAATGGAACTTTTCAAACCGCCCTAAAACCCTAGGGCACGAACGCGTGTGTATCTTCTCCGAAGTAAACTGCTAAAGTACGGCCGTGATATCACTCTTCTTTAGCAGCTTGAGGAAGATTTATCGGACATGACCTTAGTTTGGTCTCCTAGCTTAAGTTGAATTTACTCTTTGTGAGCGCGGGTCGTTGTGTCTTTTTTATAGAAGGAGTTACTAGTTGTAAGATACTCTAACAAACCCTAATGCATCCGTATTGACAATACTTCAATTTGAAGGTCCATGGAAATTAGTTATTATACCCAGGTTTGTTTTTATAATTTTATTTACAAGTAAATCACTAACAATCCATATAACACTTATATATATACGTTATAATAATCTATCCTATAATAATATATAGCTATATTTTACAAATGTATTCAACTTTAACATTTGATTCATATCACAAAATTACAATATGAATAGCAATTTTTCTGGTAAAAGATTTTTTTTTTTGTATTATAAATGTGAATATACCTTTTTTTAAAAAAATTACCAAATAAATTTCAATCAAATTAAGTTAAGATTTTTAGGATAAAAATATTTTTTTAGGATGAGATTTGATTCTTGAACTATTAAATAGCACATTTATTTATACCTACATCCTTTTTACTCTTGTACCGCTAAAAAATAAGGAAAGTGTTGTAATCAGGTAAACATTTCAATGCATAGTTTTCAACGGATCTAAACGATTTAAAGCTCCCCGTGTTAAGTAAATTTTTTTTAATTTGTTGGTGCCGGGTCTGATATCTATTAATCATACGCAATATCTGTCATGAAATAGCTCTAAGATGTAGCGTTAAAAAGGTTCTAACGATTTTGAAGTTTTCTGCTTCTTTAATATACCCCACTTATTCCTGTCGAACAAGTCCGTTACTTAGGACTACATCTGGACAAACAACTAACATGGAATCCTCATACAAGACTAAAAGGACAGGAAACTGCTCGTCGATTCCGACTAATAAAATATTTACTTGACAAACGGTCTAAACTTCCAATCCATTACAAAAGACTTATCTACATGACTAGCTTTAGGGCTCACACTAAACTATCGAATTTCTCCCGAATCTAATCATTACAATCCAAAATCCTTAATGCTCCTTACTTTTTCATAAATCTAGTCATCCATCAGGACCTCAATGTTCCATATGTTGCAGATTTGGCCAGAACCAGATACGAATCCTTCCATGAAAAAATTTCCCAACCACCCAAAGCCACTTGCTTCTAACCTGGATTCTCCTTCATTACCTAATAATCCTCCTAGGAGTCTGAAAAAAAAGATAGCCTCGAGATCATCTCCTCTAGAAATGTTATTGGAGTTCTATCAATGGGTGGATTCTCCATTTGTTTGTATCATGTCATTATATCACCTATAGCAAATTTTCTTGTAAATATTTTTATACAGTTGTAAACAACAATAAATAAATTATAAAAATAAATTATAAAAATAGAAATAAAAAATAGAATATCTCAAAGAAATCCTAATATGTTCGAAAAATGTTATAGGAATAATGTGTAAAAATTTAGCATGAAAAACAATTATATTAGGTTATTGATTTTAACTATGTCTAATATTCATCTGCACAATCACCGGATACCGATATGAAATATGAGAAGAAAATATTCCTATTTGGAATTTTCCAATTGGGGTTCCTTTGGGTTAAACTTGAAAAGTGAATAAGGATAAAATTCCAAATAGGAATATTTTCTTCTCATATTTCTCCAAATAAGGTAAAATTTCTTCTAATTATGGGGAAAAGTTGGTTGAGTCCTTCATAAACTGGTTTATGAATTGTTATTAAAAGTCAAAATTCAAGAAATTTCAAATATTACTAAGAAGTGTATTATTTTCATTTTTTACTGAATTATTACAATTTGGCCCATAATATTTTGTTGTGCAAATATATTTTCTTATTTCTCTTTTTATTTAGAATAAAGTGTTTATCACGATCACAAAAAAAAAAAAAATATTAAATTAATTTCCTTTTTACTAGAGGAAGTTTTTCTATGTGTCAATTTAACATGCCTACTCAGCAAAAATCAGAGAAAAAGTTATATTGATAAATAATTTAATTGACTGCATCACTTCATCGTGTAATGAAATATTCTTCAAGATCCCTTGAAAGGTAATTAAATCCTCTAAATTTGCTTATCATATTTTAATTAATATATGTACAGAGTATATACTTTCGATTTATGTTTATTTTAAAGTATGTTGTTCAAGTTCCCACAAAAACCCGTTGACAGTTTATTAGTTTTTTAAAAAAATAATTAAAGTATACACATAACAGAGAACAGGGAATAAATTGTTTTGATAGCTAAATAAAAACCCTAATCCGACCACTGAGCGAAGATACAGTAAATAAATCATTTTTGTTTTAGACTTATTGCTAGAAACGAAAAATTTGAGTGAACATACCAGATATTTTATTTATAAATACTCCAAACATAAATGGAATATAGATTTTAAAATATCAACTTCTTTTACCTCTCCTTTTAACGGGTTGTGGTTTTTTTTTTGGTTTTTTAACAGTTCATGGATGAATTGTTGGTAAACATCTCGTCTCCTCACCTCGTATACCCTACACCTCTAATTTAACCTGATATTCAGCTTTCATACGCTGATTAGTTATAAAAGTGCCTAGGTCCAAAAAGTATGTTGGTTAGCTGTTAGTATGAAGTTATGAACTAGACTGATCAAAATGTAACACTCATTGTAAAACTTTATGGTGTGTATATAAAATTTATAAATTAATAATTTATTAAGCTAAATGAAAATTGTGATTATCATAAATTAATAGTAGTTAATGAAGAGTTATACAAAATAAATTTACTCTCAATACGAGAGTACCTCACGACTTTGAACTAATCATATCTCACCTCAAAAGTTCCATTGAATTTCGATTGAGAGTATCACATAACCATAATAGTTTAGATAGAGAAACCATTCGGGCCTGCTGATGTGATGTGGACAGATTGCCTCTGAGTGATCTTTACTGAATGCAAATCACTTCGGGGACTTTGTGCTTCATCCGAACAAGTCCAATTACCCAGGCTTGGTGAATTTCAAAGCAGCCAGGTCCAAGGATTCATTAGGTCTATGCTGAAATGAATCCCAACTGTTGCGAAACCCTCGGTTTGGAAGTTAGTGCCGATTTATGATTTATTTATGTTTTACCATTTAAATTATTTGCCTGAAACCTTTATATTTTTTAATAAACGTATATATATAATAAACGGATAGTTAAAGTATGTCAAATACAGAATCGTATGCAACATTCTCTTTTATTTCCCTATAAAGGGTTTTATTGTGTTCGTTTCACTTACGACATATTTATCTATAATATTATAGAATATAAACTAAATTAAACAATAAACAATAATTGTATAGTTTTTCGAAACTGCAAAATTGAACAATTTTCATCATCTGCCTTTTCACATTCTTGTCCCTTATTATATCTTTAGTTTTAATCATAAATTTTTTTTTCTTTATTTATTTGTTGATATTTACAACTGTATAAAAAAATACAACCAGTAAATATGATCATAATGAGATAATGATATGATACAGGATGTAGAGAAACTACCCAGTAGTAGAACTCTAAAAACAGTTTACAAAGGGCGGAAAATCGAACGAATGTGATGAACAAAATTAAATTTCCCATAAGAATTGTTCATCACAATTTGAATCTATTCGGCCGGCTGATTAAACACAATTTCAGTCAATTGAATGCCAATACTATAAAACATGCATAAAATAACGACAAAGGACTTTTCAGGTCTTCATCAGGGCAATCTATGGACTATTAATGAATGAGCTGGGAACACGAAACGAAATTAGTATTCCGAAACTCATTTTAGTGTTAAATAAGCATTTAGAGGGGAAAAAATAGACTATTACAACTTCACATTACAACTCATAGGAACGGAATAGTAATCTTATACGGCTATCAATTATGTAAATAATGATCAATAGAGCTTAATACCCGGGGAAGCAGGTTACCTAAAATAACTTCATAAGGTAAGGTTTTAGAAATTTACAAGGCTTTATCAATCGAAGTCTTTTTAGAAAGAATCATGGCTACAGGGCAGTGGTTTTCCAACTTTTTGAGTCACGACACCCTTTTTTAGCAAAAAAAAATCGCAAAATCATACTTAAAGCAGTTGATTATCTAGGGCAATAAGAACAAACAATGCAGAGTAAATGTTGGATGAATTGTACATTTTCTACTTTCATTTTTTAAAAATGTTTTGTAATACTTGGGGAATATAGGATCCGGCTGCGGCACTTCAGGCATTCACACCTCCTTCGCAGGGTATAGATAAAAAAGAAAAAAAATGGAATTCCTAACAATCAAATATTATGGATACCGACGGAAGAAAAACTTTATAAATGTATCTTATTCGTAGGTTCTGTAAATGTATAGAGGTCTCATTACAATAAATTTCCGGAAGGTATCCAGGGTTTGTTTAGAATTACGTACTTTAACTGTTTCAGGTACTCAGTTTTTATTTTCAATTGTGAAGTACAATTGTAAAGAAAGCCTAATATTCATAGAATTCTGGATTTACATTTAAATAACTTTAGATTAAATGCTTCCTGAGGAAAATACATTTGGGAAGATTATTGGTCCAGAATGTATTATTCAGAGTTATTATTCTAATCCGTTCCAATATCTGACACTCGTATTCAATAATGAATAAAGTTTCTTCAATAAGCGGTAGAATTACATTGACCAGGAGAGTTAATAGCAAAATGGATTGCAGGAATGGCTGTAAGAGAGCCTCCTATTGGTGGCTAGTTCCCCGTGAAACCTGTTTCCACTCCAGTTCCTTCCAATAATTCATAGCCTCCGATTGGTTGAGCCCTCATGACAGGCGATCATAGGGGATATTGCCCAATCATCCCCTTCCCTATTGATTTAATCCAATGGAATATCTCCAAGCTGTTGACAGCTATGGTTTATACGTTGAAAGAATGGATTCCAAGGGTGCACTACTAATTCACATTTATTTCTGTTTTTAGAGGGTTCGGAAAAAAACCAAAAAAAAAAACAAAAAACCCAAGGGTCAAACAAGGAATAATCTGTATGATATAAAACAAAAATTACGTTCTTTATAATATGCGAACAATGAAATTCCTCATGTCTGATGGAATTAAATTATTTCAATTTCCTGTATAGCTTTTCTTTATTCATATATGGTTACCATTTTGTACATTCACTTATATGCTAATTTATTTCCAATTATATTTTCGAATGAGTTTTTAATTTTATAGTTTGTTTAATTTTATTATTTCCAATTTTC
>NW_027110401.1:0-1042 GCF_000696795.3 Halyomorpha halys
TTTTGTTATTCACACGAAAAATATCTTTTGTTTCTTTACGCCCCTTGAGTAAGGCATCGTTTATGATTTATATATTATTAAACTTAGTCTTTCATCGAATGAATTTACTTCGTCAAAAGACCTTCGTGAAGTGATATTTTACAGTTCTGTATCATGAAATAAATAAACTGAGGATATTTTGGATCCGTATCAGTAGAACTTGAAAACTTTGAATTGATGAAAGCTTCTTATCCAAACTACACTAAAACAATCCATAAAACTATTTTTTAATTAATTAGTCTGTTGTATGTATAAACGTTATCAATTAAAAAAAAATATTAGGTTACAAATAAACTCATCCACAAAGACCTTAGCATCCCATTCGTTGCAGATTTGGTGCAAAACAGATTTGCGTGTTTTCATTCCAAGCTCCTTACCCATTCTAACCAACTAATTCTTAATCTTTCATCCTTAACAATCCCTGGTAATCCTCCGAGGCGTCTGAAAAGAAGATGGCCACGGGACCTTCTAATTTAAATTAATGCTTGAACCAATGGATGGTTCCTTCCCAAGATTTTCAAGTGTAAATGAAACGTACAACATATTTACTTATTGTATTTATTTTTGTACAGGTGTAAATCACATTAAATAAATAAATTTAAAAAAAGTTTTACTCTAAATAAGTTAGAAAGTATTTCTCAAAGTTATTCCCATTTTCTATGTAAATTTGAAAATGATCCTGATTTTAACCAATAAGTAGATCCTTCCAGGCGAAATTTTATCCAAAGGTTCCTTTAATTATTACACAAAAGTTCGCTATTCTTTAAGTTTCAACTTTTCCTTTATGAAAAGACTCTTTTGATGTCACCAGCAGAATCCCTTATTACTAATTTAAGCTTTCACCGTATCTGAACTAAATTTTTACACAAAAAAAAATTAATTAGCTCACTTATAAGACGTTCACAAAAAGTTTCATTACTTCATTCTCTCTCAAAGTTCAGGCCGAAGCTTCTACAAAGTCACGAATAGACAGAAGTTCAGGTAGCTAGATTAGGTTTTTGTT
>NW_027110402.1:0-330 GCF_000696795.3 Halyomorpha halys
CAGTTGTAAATTTGAATAAATAATTAAAAAAGTGAGACTTGACAATAAATTGAAAAATATATCATAAGTAGACTTTAGAACACAAAATATTAGATATTCTTTTTGTAAGTAATTTGAAAGAACCATATTCCTTTCATCTTCACACACGGTCAATCAATAATCTTCCAGAAATGGAGAAAGTATTATCAATGATCAGTGCGTATGGTACAGTCAATAGAAAATACCATTGATTTTGAAATGTCTTTCTATGGCCACTGTATGGATGGAAATACCGAAGGGCTGGGAAATACCTATGGGTTGGGAAATGGGAATTTTGGGGAAACCCAAAAA
>NW_027110402.1:380-1692 GCF_000696795.3 Halyomorpha halys
CTCAATCCTTCCATCTACGTTTCGGTCTAATCCTAGGCCGTTTACACATAGGTTCAGTGTTTATTAATATTTTAGGGATCCGCTCGTTACTAAGTCCTACAACCTTACATATCCATTACGTCGCAATGCTATAATTTTATTATAATTATATTTCCCCAGGCTGAATATAGGTATTGTAAGTAGGAATGATTATGTTTATGATATTATTTTCCTTTAAATATTTATCTACTTTTTCATATTTTTATTCTCCTCTATTTGTTACTTAGTAATCATTTAATTTATATATTTGTGAATATGGTATGAATGAGCTCTATGATTCATAAAACCATTGTTTAAAAATATGACGGAATGTAATATTACATAACAAAATTTAAAAAAAAAAAAAAAATCATAATAGAGGCCTAACGAACCCAAAGTCCCCAGGCTGGATATAGGTATTGAAAGTAGGAATGATTGAGTTTATGATATTATTTTCCTTTAAATATTTATCTACTTTTTCATATTTTTATTCTCCTCTATTTGTTACTTAGTAATCATTTAATTTATATATTTGTGAATATGGTATGAATGAGCTCTATGATTCATAAAACCATTGTTTAAAAATATATGACGGAATGTAATATTACATAACAAAATTTAAAAAAAAAAAAAAAATCATAATAGAGGCCTAACGAACCCAAAGTTTCAATTCCGATACCACCAATTGCTCTCTACAAATTTTAATACAATCCTTCGGTCTACGTTTCGGTCTCTTCTAGGACGTTTACCAGTACGTTCAGTGTTTATTAATATTTTAGGGATCCACTCGTTACTAAGACCTACAACATTACATACCCATATTATACGGCGCAATGCTATAATTATAATTATATTTACCGGGTCTAGTCCCCTTAATTCGGTATTGTGTAGCCCTACTAAATTCTCCCGTTATTCATAGTATTTTGTTCCGAATATTTTATGTAATACTTTTTTTCGAAAACCTTAAGACGCAGTTCATTCCTCAGTGTATGAGGCTACATCTCGCATCCATAAGAACAGAGAGAAGGATAATAGTTTTGTAAATTCTAATTTTTAAGTTTTTGGATAGAAGGCGTGAGCTAAACAGTTTAGAAATTGATAAATAACAAACCTAGCTTTTATTTCTTTATCAATTTCATTTTTTCTTGTTACCGTAGAACCTAAATTCTTAAACCTATCTACCTGTTTAAACGTATTTTCTCCTTTATCTATATAACCGAAATTGCTCGAGTTTCATCTGCTAACCATATATTTCTTGAAAGCAATGGTATAATTAATATTTTGTTGGGGTTCA
>NW_027110402.1:2978-4599 GCF_000696795.3 Halyomorpha halys
AGAAGAAAGCCTGAGAAACTATCACCTCTTTACATTGAATAGTCGTAACGTGTTTAAAAATCAAACTGTCCCCTTCACAAAACCTTGTCAACATCCCTAGAGTTTTTTCTTCACCGTGACAACCATCACACCTCTTATTACAAGAGCCGGGAAGAAAAAAAGGAAGTTATCTCACCCCAATTTTCGATTACTTCAATGAAAACTATGTATAATTACTAGTCAAAACTGATGAGGCTGCCAAGTATAGGTAGAGGGAATAAAAAATGGCGGCTGTTTCAAAACCATAAAAAAGCATTAATTTTTCATTCGGAGCTCTATATCTTAAAAACTAACAACAACACTAGAAAGAAAACATTATTTAAAGAAGAGTAAATTTGCTGAAATATTAGCCCTAAAAGAGCTATTTACGTCCAATAGTTCTCGAGATATAGTTTCCTAAAAAGCAAAATTTCTTAAAAATCTACTGAAAGATTAGTAGTTAGTTAATTTATTTTGAGAAATCTATATCTCAGGAACTATGCGACGTACAGATGTCTATTAGCACTCAAATTAAAGCTAGTTTAATGCGCAATAATGTAGTTTATGACCTTTACCTTCGTAGGAATACTAGTTTTCATGATATTTGCTAACATAAATTGATTTATAGTTGTTCGGACAATAAATTTGATTTATGAAAAACATTATTTCAGAAAGCATTGGACGTACTGATGTCTGCCAACGCTCAAATTAAAGCAAGTTAAATTTACTACGAAATAGTTAATTATTTATCTTTGTAGGAGTATTAGTTTTTATGATATTTGACAAAAGAAACTCACAAAATGTTAATTTCTAGTTGTTCGTATAAAATGTTGGATTTTTCAAAAAATATATCTCTAGATTCATAAGACACACTTATGGCTGCCAACACTCAACATAAAGGAAATTTAACTTACTATAAAGTAGTTAATGATACTTACCTTCGTAGGGGTAGTAGTTTTTATGATATTCACGTATGAATATAAATTTGGCAAATGAAAATTTGTCCGAACAACTATAATTCAATTTGTTTTACCTTTAATTTGAGTGCTAATACACATCTGTACGTCAAATGGTTTTTGAGATATAAATTTTTCAAAATAAATTCACTAACTACTGATATTTCAGTACGTCCCATACAACATTTTTATGAAATTTTGCTTTTTAAAAAGCTTTATCTCGAGAACTATTGAACGTAAATAGTTATATTAGTGCTCACATTTAGTGCAAATGAAAAATGAATTATTTTAACATTTTGAATCGGCAGCAATTTTTTATTCCCCCTACCTATACTTGGCAGACTCGTCAATTTTCACTAGTAATTGTACATAGTTTTTATAAAAGTAATCAAAAATCGGTGTGAAATAACTTTTTTTCTTGTACTATAAGCAGATAGACTTATACTTACGCAGAACTTTTTGGGTTTAAACCGGTTTCGTTACATATGTTAAAGTTTATTTAAATGAGTCCCAATAATTATTTTTTATATATTATAAAAGCTATATCTCGAGAACTATTTAACGTAAATAACTCTATTAGGCCTCATATTTTAGAAAATTTACTCTTCTTTAAATGACGTTCTCTAAGGTTTTCTTGTGTTGTTTCT
>NW_027110402.1:6304-8435 GCF_000696795.3 Halyomorpha halys
CCACCAATGGGTGGTTCCTTCCCAAGATTTTCAAGTGTATATGAAACATACTACATATTTACTTATTGTATTATTTTGTACAGTTGTAAATTACAATAAATAAAGAATAAAATTAAAAACTTGTCTTCAACAGCTACTACATCAAAAAATACATTATCACTTACCGATAAACTTACAATACATGCTGCTTAGACCGACATGGACCGGAGAAATTCAGGGAGAGGATCAATGAGACTCCAAACTTATAGAAGAAGATGCTGCGGGAGGACTTAATACAGGAGTGGAATGGGCGGTGAGTAGCAACCCAGAACCAGGGCGCTACTTTGAGAAAAATTTTCCCTACCGACCAATCAAGATTGAAGGCTCAGGGAAGGTACCCAGATTATTGGGTCTCACAGATCCTAACAGAACATGAGGGGGGAAGGGAGGGGTTCCTGGGAAAGCTACAGAGCTTTGGAAAGAACATCGACCCCCGTTGCCCCACGTGTGGAGTTCGTGGAACAGCGGAACAGGTAATAGTGGATTTCTCTGCCATTGAAGGACACCGAGCCAGTCTGTCGAGAAAGACCGAGATTTTCGCTCTACCCGAGTTGGATTTTCCCCGTCTGATGTAAAAAGAGAACTATCCCTTCTTCAGGAAGTTCGTTTACGGGTGGAAGGAGATGGTGGGCTCCGCGCATTTCGGGCCACTGGAAAAAAGGAAGCGGACTTAGGAGCTGCAGGAGGCACACGGATGGATGCGGACCAGGAGGGCTGGATCTACTGGATGAATGCAGAAGACAAGGTGCAGCCCCATCAGGCGCTCAGCCGATGGAGCCCCTGCCTTTATATATTGTTGAGATTTGGGAGCAATGGCATGCGTATGCCAGAAATGGCGAGGAAAGGGGTACAAAAAAAGTAACCGTTATAGACTTACGCCACTCAGATGTGTGTATTCTCAGCTCCTGCAAAATTCCACCTTTAGACCATTCAGAACTGTTGATCTAAATTCTTCCGATATATCACTCGAGGTCCCTTTTACATCACAAACAAATCATTACACAAGAACCTGGAGAAACCATTTGTGGCAAAATCACCACTACCACAAAATCCGGCAAGAAGACTGAAAATCCTCTGGAGGAGGGATCTGCTAAAGTCAGGACGTCAGGAGAGTCTTCATTGGATGATTTTACCACTCAAGAGTGCAAAGGTTGTGTAATGAATTTCAAGTTTACACTACAAGCCATATGACATATGTAAATTTAAGAAAAAAAATAATAATATGAAGTTTAATTAGGTAATTAGGTAAAAGTATTTAAATAAAAAATTTAATTAATTAATTAATTGCCAAGCGTCCGGAGTTCATCTTAAGGCTCACCTCTTTGTTTGGTTTACCCTTTCGAATATACTCATAGCTCCAAATTTTTTAAAAAAACTGTTTTGCTTTACCCAGAGAGGTAGATATAACTTTTTTTTTAGACCTATAGTTAGTTGATTTACATACTTAAATAAAATCAATGAATACACATTTATTTACATATTTATATTACATTCGGTTGCATTTGAAGCCAAGGACTGCACAATACTAAAATCCGTTCAGTAATAATAAGTATTTTCTATATTATTTAGAAATAATTCTCGTCCTTTCTCATCGAGAACGAAGTCAGAATGTCTGAGAGGTATTTTAATAAGACCATCTCATGCATTATTTCTTGCTTAATTATTAATATTGGTGTATTTAGGAACAAAAGTTTTAAAGGAGAGTTTGGAGTGTTTCTAAACGATATAATGGAATTGAAAATACATTATTTAGCTTCCGGAGGAAGTAATTTTGTTAAGTGTCAGACTCAAATTTATAATGACCTTGATGATATAGCCATATCTAATTTAGAAGGCAGTGTACATCCAATAATAATCCTAGTAACTATAAAAGGCTTTATGAACACGAAAGTTCAATGCCACTGCAAGGGTCATCTTTGGTCTAGTAGTGATCCTCTTCGTTAGAGAACTTATTTTATAAAATTAAAATCATTCCTTTTTTTAACATGGGAGTGGTGCAGCTCTGAGCATTTTTTATCACATATATATATATATATATATATAAGGCAATGATCGAATGTTTGTCCACAATAAACTTTTGAATTACCGATTT
>NW_027110402.1:9171-10956 GCF_000696795.3 Halyomorpha halys
TCCCTTTAACTCACCCCCTTCTCTGCTGAGCGTGGGCAAGTATAAACGATAAATATATAACTAAGGATAATACAAAACTTGCGGTTACAACCTATCAACGGAAAAGGGACCTTTCCTAATGGTAAAATGGGTACAAGATGTTCAAGCGACAAAATCCATTAAACCAGGTATCACCGGCATGACTTTTTAGCAGCGTTATTCTTCGGGGACATTGCTAACGGTAGCCAATGAAGAGTGACGCCCCGACAACCGAGTGGGGAGGACTGGAAACCGAGCTGGAAAAAGATAAGAGAATGCACTTCGACCAGAGGAAGAGTAAAAGTAATGACTAAGATGTCAACAACACCACACGGCATTCACCATCCACTCAACTATTCATATCTATATTAGATAATACTGTTTTATTTTTTTTATTTGCATTGTAATAATATTTTATTGCAAACCATTTATCTGGATCATTTAATCATTTCTTTACAATTTTTCTAACAAATCATGTACTAAATGTAAATAAATATTTTTTTTCCTTTATGTAGTTATGTATGGATATTTTTCCACTCTCTAATATATTGTACAAATTTCAATGGTAACAATATTATATACAGTTATATAATTTATAAACTAGAAAACAAAATAGCCCTTTGGAAAGGAAATTCAATAATTATAATTTAAAGAACTCAAATAATTTTAATTAATATAAATATATATGGGTAGTTATCTTAAGTAATTATTCTGGCACCCCAATTCACAATAGGTATTTACATAGCACATATACATTTTATTAAAAAATTTTTAAATTGATTTTTTTTTTTATTTGAAACGCTTTGTAGGTTTGTTGGTAGTTTGTATAAAAATAGCAACTCTTTACAATCTTTATGAACATATATTGATGTATCATAATATAGCTATACACTGTAATAATTCACATGACTTTGACCGTTTTCTTAGATAACCATACTGGACAGGTTCCCAGCACCCTACAATTTCATAAGAGGTTTGAATTTGAAAAAAGAAATAAAAGTAATTGTGGCTGATCGACAGAAGTGATAGAATAATTTATTAAAAATTTATTATTAATAATCAAACTTTTACTCTTAAAGATCAAGGCAGAAAATATTAGTCCATAATAATAATAACCGAACGAAGCCTCCGTAGATAGAAAGATCAGATGGCTGGTCAGGAAGGCTATTCTCCGAGACAGAGGAGTTTGTGGTTGCAAATCAAGATCAGGTTATTGCCACAAGAACATATAGAAAACATGTTCTAAAAGATGCTACAACACCAGATAAGTGTCGATTATATTTGGTGCTGCTGGAATTAATCCAACAAATATGGTGGATATAAAGTGTTGGCTGATACTGAATATCTACAGAGGCATAACAATGTGGCCAAAATTTAGTATCAGGCCCTGGTAATGAACGAATTAATTAATGATAAGAGCCCATATTACAAGTATCACCCAAATAGATTTCTCCAAAAAGGTCCTCTCTTGCTATATTGGGATGAATCAATAATTACGGGCCATACAGTACGCCACAATAAACCGGATATCCTCTTTATAGATCTAAGAAAAAAGAAAGCTGAACTTATTGATGTTGGGATCCCCAACGATAATAATATAAATGAGGAGAAGATGGTTGGGGGTGCGGTCAATGAAACACAAATAAGTATGACTAACTTATTTTAATGTGCCGACGTTTCGGCTAGAGTTTCTAGCCTTCTTCAGGGCTAAAAACAAAACAAGATAACAACCATAAGATAATAACTACAGTAAGTATAGAAATATAA
>NW_027110402.1:13586-19004 GCF_000696795.3 Halyomorpha halys
CTCATTTATCATCCACGGTCAACTATCTCTCATAATTATGATAATAATATAAGCTCCACTGTGGGGAAAAAAAAACAAAGGAAATATTAGGAATTGGCGATTGCATTGAAGGAACTGTATAATTTGGAGGATGTTACCACTACACCAATCAATATATCCACTAATGCCCTCGTACCAAAATCGTCAGTGGCAGGTGGGAAAGGTTTTAAATATTTGAAAAGAGAAAATAAATAAACAAAGTATGAAGGTGGTTGGACTTCTAGGTTCCCCACCTCAGACACTCAGCCTACAATAGCGAAAAACCGACCATAATAATAATAATAGAATAGCCATTTCTTAAGTCAACTAGTAGATTTTGTTTATATTGTAATAGGAGCTCTTTCGGTCCAATTAACATACAAGAGCTTACTCAGACAGACCGGCACTGCCGGGATTGTTAGGCTACTGTAAGCTCATTCTCTCATTAACCTCGCGTCACGAAATCAATTTGTTTTCTAGAGTAATAGAACATCTGTAAAGACGTTTCACATAAAGAATTTTTAGGAACACTGAAATATTTTCTTCCAATAAGCCAATTCAGAATTTTTAAATAATTACAATAATTTTTTGCACATGGAAGTGCATAAGCAAGCCTGAAATTTATTTATTATTACAAAATAAAATAATTTAATTTGAAGGGTTAATATTTATTTCTGAAATAAAATTACATGTTTAAGATTAATTATCACGTTTGAAAAAAAAATCTTCAACAAATTCTAAATAACGTGGCTCTGGGTGTAAGTTCTTTTCATGCGGATGACATAAGAACTGCAAGCTTTCCTCGATCTCTTCCTTATGACTGTTGAGGTAGGCGTTGAGTGTGGACAAGACCTCCGTCCCGAAGAACTCTTCGACGTCCGAGCCGTCATACTCCTGACTAGAGGATCCGAAATCCACCTTGGACAATCTCTCGACTTCCATGTTGACGAGGCGAACTTTGCATCCGTTGATTCTTATTAAATAAAACGCAAAGTGGATGGAGTTATCCCTTACACGGAAGGTGGCGGACATGTCTTTTCCGCCGATGTTGACATTCTTGAAAGCTGCGCTTAAGAATCTGAAACCGTAGTGGATGTCGGAGAGAAAATGGGTTCCGTTGTAGCTGGTGGTAGCGTCAGCCGTTCTATAAAAGGAGTCCAGTCCCAGAACGATACCATCGGAATACGATACCTGAAACGAAATTGAAAATTATTAGCTAAATTCCATTTACCAAAAGAATCAGTAATTATTCTTTTATCAGTATAATTTATACTGATATTATAGTTTTATTTTATTTGTTTTATTCTTATTATATATTATGTTAATTATTGTTGTTCATTTTTATCTTTTCAAAATCATTATTTTATTATATTTTAAGACGTTTTATAATTTTATTTTATTTTGTATTTTACTCTAAGGCTCTAAAGCATAATTTTGACAACTGTATATTATTCTAAAGAGATAAATTCCAGAATAAATAAAGATTATTATTATTATTATAATCTTATATTGGAGTAAATGTAACAATAATGTTTATTTAAAAAGTTTCTCCTTATTATAAATATGCAATTAGAATTTTTAATTGTTTAAATAAAATAAAATTTATCCAATTTTAGTCTCAAAACAACTCGCCATCCTCAAGGACAGACAATCTATTACAAATTGCTTTTATTATAGATATTATTTTAAACAAACAACAGTACTATAAATAAATTATCATACCTTAAATAAAATATCAAAACCACATAAATTTTTAAAAATTTAATAGATAATTAAATAAGTTCTAATTTCTAAAAACACCTATAAAAATGTTCTTTTATCTTGTCGAAAGCTGTTTTGAACCATGCAATTCTGGATACAGTTCTATCTTACTTTATTTATAATCTTTACACTTTCTTGAGACTGGCTATTGTTTAAATAAAATTTTATCCAATTTTAGTCTCAAACAGGATATGTTACTTTATTAAGGTTGACGTTTCAGCCACTTCGGTCATCCTTAATATAAGATATGATAATTTATTATGAATATTGTTGTTTGTTTAAAATGTAAAAGCTATTTGCAACAATATTATAATATTACAAACAACAATATTATTAATAAATTATCATACATCATATTAGGGATGGCCGAATAGGCCGAAACGTCAGATTTATAAAGAAATATAAATTGTTTTAGAACTAAAATTGGATAATCTTTATTTCATTTAAACAATAATAACCAGTCTCAAGAAAATAGAAAGAATATTTAATATTAGTCAGCAATAATGATTATTGTAATTTTTATAAAGAAGACTAAATAAGGCGAATAAATTATGTATAAAAGTTTATGGAACATTGTGATGATATCTGTGGCTGATGATGGAGAGATGGCCCATTGTTATAGATAAATAAAAGTAAATTTAAAAAAATTATAAATGGATTATTTTCTTACTTCAACTCATAGGATATTTTTATTTAGCAAGTTATTGGGGTAAAGGCATCACAACTAGACACAATATTGTTCATAGTTTTTCTTTTATATGTAAAGGACAAATTTGTAAATTAATGGAATTCTAGTGGTTGAATTTGATGGTATAAGTTCTTTTTCTTTTTTTTTAAATTATTTATTGATATTTACAACTGTACATAAAATACATCAAGTAAATCAGAAGAAATATCATATATGGTATGGTACCAGCATGTAGAGAAACTTCCATCTTCTTTTCAGACCCCTCGGAGGATTGTCCGGAATAAAAGAAGTAGCAAGGTTAGAAACTAATGAGTTTGAGTGGTTATGGAGTTTATAATGAAATGATTGATATCTGATGCGGGCTAGATCGGTTACATAGGCAACATTAAGGTCTTTATGGATGATTTTATTTGTCAAAGTAAGGAGCATTGAGGATTTTACTAAGGATTGGATACGAAAGGAATTCGAAGGTTTAGTGGAGCGCCAAACCTCAACTCCTTATGTCCAGATTGTCCTTATTACAGTCATGCAGATCAGTCTTTTGTAATGAATTGGAAGTTTTGGCCGTTCGTCTAGTAAGTGCTGTAATAGTCGCAATCGACTTGCAGTTTCCTGTCTTTTCAGTCTTGTTTGAGGATTCCAAGTTAATCGTTTGTCCAGCTGTAGTCCAAGGTAGCGGATCTGTTCTACAAGGGTAAGAGCAGTTATTATTAAAGAATACTGTTGGGCAGTCGGCAGGTTTACGACAAAGGATAAAAGGGATTTGTTGAAATTTATTTTAATCCTCCAATTACGACACCATTCTTCGAGGGCTGTGGGATTTGAGAGTTTGGGATACAATGGAAGGGTCTAAGTTCTTAAAAACATATAAAATAAGCGATATAAATAAATCTAATATAAAGGAAAATAAATCTTCTCCAGCTTTTGTAAAGTCGAATCTACAAATTTGCCTCTGGCCGCAAATCCAAAACACCTACAAATGCTTGTTAAACAAAGAAAGTGACAAATATCGGTATGCAGTCAATTTATCCAAACATGTCGGACGTCGGACTTAAGTATACACTTACCTTCGATTAGCACCATTTTTATTATATTTATAGACCTATCGTTATTTATATTGTATAAATAATAGTAATAATACATAATAACTTATATATTATACCTAAAAAATGAAGCGTAAATATCGACAAATCAGATTAAAAGTTTAAAAAGCCTAGAAATATTCCTAGAAAATTTTTAGATAACCTCGATCTACAATTTTTATCAGATACTTGTTAATTTAACTATCAGTTATATTATGTTTATGCGTATATTATGTATATTACCTATATTATGTATATGTGTGCTATGTTTAGAAAATAATAAATTACTAAAGTTAATTGACAAGTATTGGAAGAAGATAGTTGACCGTAGGAAGTAGATACTAGGAAGATAGTCAGGGTGGTGGTCAATAAATGTACAAAATAGTAAAAAAAAAAAAACTATTTAACGTTAAACTTCCTTTTTATAAACGGTCTACCTGCAACAGGATCAGCCCTGACGAAGCCCTGTGAAGTTGGCCGAAATGTTGGTCAACATTGAATAGTTTCATAGTATAAATAATTGACCGTATAATTTCAAATTATGAAGAAGATGGTATGGAGGTGTGCTCAAAAGAGAACAAAAATATCTAACAATTATTTATTTGCGGACGTTTCGTCCTACTTTGTAGAGATTCATCAGGGATAAAAAGATACAAAAGCAACTAAAAATATTCTAACTTATTAAGATACAAAAAGGTAAATGAAGGTAGCGGTAAAATTATTTTTAAAAAAAATGAAAAGAAAATTATATACAAACGAAAGGAAAGAAGAAATAAAATAGTATTATTATAAAATAAACAATGATAATGATATATATGAATGTTTACTCATAATTTAAAAAAAAATTCTCACGTCGAGTTTTCTATTTTTACGTGTTATTATGTCTCCTGTTCATTTTAAACCTAATTTATTCTCTTTTTACCGCATCCCTGTCTATTTTCATTATAATTTTAATTAGTTTTTAAGATTTAAAACAATGTATTTACACCCGCTATTGATAGAATTTTACAATATGTAATTTCTCACTAGAGTTCATTATTAATTGCAGAGATTGGGTAAATTGATTAATTAATTAAAACACGGCGAGTACAGATATTTATCAGTAGGCAGTTCTACAATAAAAAATTCTTTAGCACAAAAAATTAACAAAACGCTCTTTGATAATTACACGCTTTCACATACTCAATTATAGTATACACGTCACATTATATATTATATTAGCTTTGGAAATATATAAAAAATAATGATTATTTATCGCAACTAAGCATATATATTATGTCTTGTATATATTGTATTATTACAAATAAAGATTAATAGTAAAAATAAAAAATAATAAAGAATCTACTTCATACCTTTCCGTTCAACTGGCCGCTAGGTAATGGTAGCATAGTGCTGGCGGTTTCCCTGATGTCTTTGTTGGCTCTCTCTAGTACCTCATCCAGCCACTTGTTGTTGTTGACGGGGGTCCCATCGCAAGAGGCTGCAACGATGAGCAAGATGAGACCTAGGAGTTTCATTTTGTGTGTTGTGTAAAAGTGAACGAGGTTACGGTCTCGGTACAATATATAGGCCGGTGTGTTATCAGCTGTCCAAAAGATAATTGATGAGTACTCCACCGAGATATTTTTAGTTTTGATATTAATAATTAACATTATACAAATTATTTTTTTAATAATTTACGATAAAAGATCAAATATACAAATTATCACTATAAGCACTTATGATATTATTCAATATGCCTATCAGCCTAAACACTCAAGTTTTGAGGATCGGTAAATATTAGTTTTTAATTGAAATTTTAACGATTTATTCAAAAGTAATAATTATATTTAACTGAACTTTAATTTTAATTTTTTTTTTTTTTTTTTA
>NW_027110402.1:19977-22909 GCF_000696795.3 Halyomorpha halys
TTGTTCAAACACATTATTTAATAAAAGTAAGGGTAATAGACCAAAAAGAAAAAAAAATAGTTCTACTTTGAGAAGCCTACCACAGTCATAAACCTAAAATTATTATTTTAAAACTTGTATTTCAATTATATTGGAGTGGGTAGCTCATTGCTAAGGCAACGGACTACTGACTCCAACTATCCGGATTCGAATCTGGCGGGGCAGATAATTATTATCTGTTTCACGGTAGCCGTTGAGTCATACCATACAAGGAACCTTTCATAGTTCAACTGGATCTGTTTTTTAGCGAAGGTCTACTTTACTTTTCCGTTTCATTCCAAATTCATATAATGGATTTGATAGAGATAGACGATTTGTGGCTCCAGTAATAATGAAAAAAAAAGGAAAGTATTTCATCTTTGACCATTTGTTCTAATAAATTATAACTCACTGATGTTTTAAATTGTTTATAGTTTTATGGCACCTATAATATGATAAATGTTACTTACCTTATCTCTGCGTAAGTAATGAAATTAAAAAACCAAAAACAGAAAAACGTAATAATTATGAAGTTCGACTAATATTTGATTTGAATTATTTTAGAACACTAGTGCGGTCTACCTATAGTTACCAGAGTTTGAGAAAAAACTTTGATATAAACAGAAAAACTTATGTAATAGTTATGATGTTCGACCAATACTCGATTTGAATTTTCAAGAAAACTAGCGCGGTCCATCGACAGTTATCTCAGTTTCAGGTAACCTTGGTAACCCGATTAACAAAACTATTGACCAGATTCAACAGTAAGTTATACAAATCTTAGTTTTACTGGAAATTGGTACTACTAGCCCTGAATATAATTATTTTGGCCCTTAGTACATTACCATATCAGATTTACTCTAAGTTTGGTACAGTTGTTCGATTGGCAATTTTGGAAAAATAAGAAATTTTAGAGTTGTGTACAATCGTTTTTAAATTAAACAGCTGTAAAGTTCTCATAAATGGACTTAAAAACAGAGAACGAAATG
Source organism: Halyomorpha halys (assembly GCF_000696795.3). Classification (NCBI taxonomy): domain Eukaryota; kingdom Metazoa; phylum Arthropoda; class Insecta; order Hemiptera; family Pentatomidae; genus Halyomorpha; species Halyomorpha halys. The sequence goes on from NW_027110402.1 coordinate 20,985, forward strand.
TTCTAGAATTGCAGAAGAACCTTATCTACATTAGCTAGAGATGTAAGAGAGATTTCATTTAACAGTACATCCTAAGATCTTTCATGTGGTATACCACTCTATATAGCTTAGTGTGAGATAAAAGTTTTCAAAACCTAATTCAAAATTTAAAATTAAATTTTCTGAATAATATATTTTTTTAAATTATCCAACCTAGGTCTACATTGTTGTTGTTTTTTTTTGTTTGTTTTCCATATTCCGAAGTCGTTGTTCATTAGTCGAATGGTCAAGGTTTTGAAAAATCATATCTTATACTAAGTGTCGGATTTGAGTATCCGATATTTTCGGTTATTTTTTGAATTTGTATAAAGTCGGAGTCGGGATCTCATTTTCTGATGTCTCTCCTTGCCGCGGACACCGGAAGACCCCGAAGACGCCTCCACTGCGATATCACCTAAATTATCTATCGTGGTATGCAAGATAGAACCTGGATTGCCCCTAGAAGACACCACCATGTAAGCAACAAATTTCCTACTATATAAGACCCCATGATTTGCTCTTATGTCATATAATGAAATAATTATTTAAACTAACATTACTAACACGATCTGCCCCTCCGGGGAATTAATATTTGAATTTAGAGGAAATATATGCATGTTTATTGATAAGCAGGCCTCACAATTTCAACACCCCTTTTCCACATTTATATAAATAAAAAATTCAATATACACTCCCGAATACCTGAAGTAACACACAACCAGGTCCCGATGTATACACTAAGCTTTATAGAGTGGTATACCATATGAAATATGATGCAACATATTGTAAAATCATATTTCTCCCATATCTCTTCCAAAATTAGAGAAGCTTCTTCAGCAATTCTAAAACATTTTGTTCTCTGTTTTGAGTGCATTTATTAAAACTTTACAGATATTTAATTCAAAAACGAGTCTAAACATCTCTACAATTTCACATTTTTCAAAGTCTTTACTAATCGAACAACTGCTCCAAATTTGGAGTAAATCTGATATGGTAGTGTCTAGAGGAACGAAATAATTACATTAAGGACCGGTTGCACCAATTTACGGTAAACTAAGAGTTGTCCAAGATTTTAGTAAAACTCCGGTAACTTAGCTAACTGCTTCTGTCCTACAGTTTTGTTAATTAGGTTACCAAAGTTACCTAAAACTGAGATCACAGCCGATAGATCTTGTTAGTGTTCTCGAAAATTCAAATCTAATATAAGTAATAGTTACCATGATTTAGTTTCTATAAAACTGTAGCAATTTTTAATTGGTGAATCATGATTTATTAGAACAAATGGGCGAAAACGGAGTTTTTTTTTTTAATTATTATTGCTTGAGCAACTAATTCTACGAAGTATTTCTGTCGAATCGTCTTCTCGATAAAATCCAGCCTTATATAAATCAGATATTTTCGAATACTCATTGGAAATTGGCTGAGAATTTATAAAATAAAAGACATGACAGGAAATTGGGCTTCTGAAATTCATAACGTAGAGAAAATAAGAATTATTGGGGTTTTATAAGGTTTAAAATGTATGTATGTAAGGGTTAAAATGGTATGTCAGGGAGATGCAGTCTTTATCGACTTCATAGCTGACGGAATTCTCTGTTAAATTTATATGAATGGACTCCGACATGAGGCGTTATTTATGGTTGAGGACAGTAGCAAGAATCGAAGTTTAAATCATGATTTAGGTTTAAAGCGAGTTCTGACAATTTGGAGGCAAATGATGAAATGAAAATTTAAAGAAGTTTTGTGTTGGGAAAAGTGATTTTTAAGTTGATTCTAAGTTTCACCGATATAGAACTTAAGTATACTTGTTCTGTAACTTTTTTTTTGTTTCCTCCTTAACTATGGTTTTTATCATTCGCTTAAATGATGAGAATTTTGACATCTGACTACATCATGCCATAATTATA
>NW_027110402.1:24390-30338 GCF_000696795.3 Halyomorpha halys
AGTAGAAAAGTATGCAGTAGCATGCATAGATTTATAATTGCATTTAAAGATGCAAAAAAAGTCTTGCAAAATTATGGATTTTTCAGGATTTCTTTTGGCATGTCCTTTGGAAAATTCTGAAATTTGTCATGAATTTCAGTCACTAAAATTAGAAGTAGTATCTAACTTTGCATTAAACTTTCTTCGTAAGTTTGCTTTTGCACTTAATAATGTATTCTTTGTAAAAGTAAAATTTAGTAAGAGAGAACTTTAGACTTTTTAAGTTATTTGTTCAACATGAACTACTCGACAACAAGTGTTTTCTAGTCAGTGTGTCTAATTGCACTCGAGAGTATCCTTAGTGTTTAGCCTTCTGATAAACCCTTTTAAAATGAAGAACACTTATATAATTTGAATGAATTATATAATTTACCTTAAAAATATTTGTGATCTTTATGATCTATTTCATGGACAGTTCCAAACTGTTCTTTAACTCAAAAAGAGCTATTGTTTTTACTAGGATCCGGTCTAACTGAAAAATGACAAAAAATTGTGCTAGATCTTAATTCTTGCAGAAGAAAAATTTAGAACAAAAATAAATATCAGATTTAGTACACACAAATCACGCAACTCGTATTTTAGGGTTTCTCGTGATGAAAATATCAACTTTGTCCCTGCCAAGTATACAATTATTTAACAAAAGGCAAAGCCGTGTCATATAAATGCCATCGGAAGAGTTCGGGCGGGTATCGATCTCTTATCTCGATTTGTCCAGTTTTCTTCTTTAATTATTTATCGAATTCTTTAATATTTTTTATTTACTGATTGTTTATTACTGTAAATAATTAGAACTGGTTATTTATTTCAAATGAGCAAAACTAAAGATACTGTAAAAGAAGATTTGTTTTCAAAATTCGTCATTTAAGTCCTGTTCGACTCTTTCAATGGAGATGAAACCCAGTTCATATTAAATACAACTTAATATTATATTGAAATACTAAGTTTAATCAAAATAGCTAGATCCGTTTTAGGCAAAACATAAAAGTGTTAAATCGATTCTCTAAAGCGGAGGTTTTTCACCACGATACCCTTTTACAAGGAGCTACAAAATGGTTTACCACCACAATTATCCTTCAGATGGTTGAGTACCTCGAAAAAAAATAATAATACACTGTTTGTTGTTTTAATTTTAAATGTCCTGTTGAACAGATCCGTTACTTACTATAGTACAGACTGAAAAGACATGACATTGCACGTCGATTTCGACTTTTACAGCACTTACTGGACAAACGGTCTAAACTTCCAATCCATTACAAAAGACTGATCTACACTACAATTATACATCTATCTACACTATAATTAAATTGTAAATAATGTTTAGTTAGTATTAGTGTTTAATTTAGTTACATTTATTTTTATTTATATTAATTTAAGTAGAATTTAGTAATTTGAGAAGAAAAATATGTATTTATATTTGTGTGTACAAGACTGAAAAGACATGACATTGCACGTCGATTTCGACTTTTACAGCACTTACTGAACAAACTGTCTTAATTTCCAATTCATTACAGAAGACTGATCTACATGATTGTAATAAGGCCTATCTGGACATACGGAGTTGGACTTTGGGATTTCACTAAACCATCAAATTTCTCTCGTAACCCATCCTTACATTAAAAAATCCATAATGCTCCTTACTATGTCACAAATAATCCTTCAATGATTTGGTCAGAAACAATTATTCCATGATAAACTTCCTCACCACCCAAATCCACTCGTTTCAAGCCTGGCTTTTCTCCTTTTTTATCAAATAATCTTGCTAGGCCTCTGAAAAGAAGATGGCCTCGAGATCTCCTTCTGTAGAAATGTTATTGGAGTTCTATTATGGGGTAAATTCTCACATGTTTGTATCATGTAATTTAACGACTCAGATTATTTAACTAACACATGTATATATTTTTATACAGTTGTGAATGACAATAAATAAATTATAAAAATAAAATAAATAATTTGAAAATGATGAGAAGATAATTGACCATGGATAATATATATGAGGAGAAGATGTTTGGGGAGAGGGGTAAGAATATGAATTGGAATAAAGTTGAAAGAACTTATTTGTGTTATATTCTGACCCCAACCATCTTCTCCTCATATAAATAATTTTGAATGTTTCTAACCTTGCTTCCTCTACTATTCCTGACCATCCCCCGAGGTGCCTGAAAAGAAGATGACCTTACATCAAATTTACTTGATGTATAATTATGTACAGTTGTAAATGTCTATAAATAGATTTTTAAAAAAATTCTCTTTACAAAGTTGCATTCTTTTGTGGCTCCCCTGGCATACACTTTGGGCACCCAAAGGTGCTGCAGCACCCACATTGAAAAACGCTACTATAAAGTCTCTAAAAATGGCGATTTTAACGAAAATCTTAGTGAAACATCCCAAGCATACACAAGCCAGTAATCTGTAAAAAAAAAAAAAAAAAATTGGACTGGAGTTAAACTCGAAGAGTACCAAGGGTGATCTTTCGTAAGCGGTGCCTTCAGTCTTCTTGATTACAAGAGGTCTTCGATCCTTGTTGTATTTTTGATAGTACAAGTGATGGAGTCTTCCTGTGGTCTCGAGACGGAAAATGGCTAAAAACGCACAAGATTTTTTAATCACTCAAGTCGAACCCAGTCCCTGTTCGGGCGCCAAATATGAACTATCACTCACGAAATACTAAAAAAAAACTTTATTGGTATAATACAAACAAGAATGTTTACATAACAACTGCTACTGAGCTAATGACACGTACTGTAATACTAGCTAGACTAAGTAGGGAGACAGATATATAGTGGTGGGGGATTAGTGCTGATGCTACATTAAATTTGGTGATGATCGGAGGATAACTGTCGAAAATTCGAATTCGAAATTTTCATATTGAAATTGTGAGATATTAAATCGGTTTTTTTATTATATTATTTACCAGTTATTCTAATATAATTAAACTATGTCCAATAGCTCACTTACTAATAATGGTGTCTTGCTAGTAAGTGGAGGTCATCTGACAGCGTAGGCTGAGTTAACAATAGCACAAGATAGGGTAATGTTTCAGACTCCATAAACCCGCTCGTCCACCGTTGTAATGAAAGGCTGATCATTTATTTAAGTGCCCTACTCCAGTCTCTGATTTCTCCTCTCTGTGTCTGCTTTTCTGTTAGCTTGTAAATCCTCTGTTCACTTTGCATTGTTCGGTTTTCGATTGGATAATTATCATTTAAAAAAAGAAATATTATTCCGTTTTCACATATATATGAAAAATATAGTATTGCGATCGTAAAAAAAATAGAATTCAAGCCTTCGAAGGAAATACACGTTTCGATGTTTCCTGAGTCCAAACAAAATTTTACCTCAAAACGTATAGCTAAAATTACATATTTAAGCCAATTAGTTACCTGAGATGTCATAGCAATTTTTCCACAAAATGGACGGACCGGTGTATAGATAATTGCTACTTCATCTAAATTTTTTTTTTCTGATCATTTCAATGTTTTTAAAAACAATTCTAACGATTTTAATTAACTCGGTATATTAATGAGAAATTAAGTGCTCTTTAATACCAGATAGGTCTTATTCTCATTGAAATAATATAACAGAGCTTAAACACCGAATTTTAAAATCATTTCCTTCTAAAGTGCCTTTAATTATGTTTATTTAAAAAAACAAAGACAGTTTCCTGGAAGATCGCTGATTGACTGTGTGCAATAATAAATGGAATATGGTCCAGGTGCGGTCGAATAAAACTCAAATAATAATAACTATTTTAATTGAACCAAGGATTCTATTTTATATTTATGTCTTATTCTTAATTTATATTCATATGTTACCAGATTAAGTATACTTACATTAATTTCTTTATTATTAATTTTTCAATTGTATAATTTAGATACCTCTGTATCCCTATTCATTTGGTATATTGTCTTTCTTTATTATTTATATTTATTGTATCCCATTCTTTTAACTTTATTTCTGCTGAGTTTTCTATCCGTTATTATTATATATATATATGTGTGTGTGTGTAAATTATATTTCATCATTTGAATAACTGTGATGCTACTATACTGGAGCAACTATAGTCTGTTGTATTTTTTAATATGTAAAATTTATATTTGTTATCCTCCTGTCCTACAGTATCCTTTCTAAATACTTCACTAACAGTATTAAAACCTGTTGAACAGAATCGATACTTGGGACTCCATCTTGACAAGAGACTTCCTTGGAATCCACACACAAGACTGAAACGACAAGAAACTGTTCGTCGATTTCGATTGCTACAACACCTACTTGAAAAACGTTCTAAACTTCCCATTCACTACAAAAAATTAGGATACACTACGTTAATCAGACCAATTTGGACATATGGAATTGAGCTCTGGGGCTCTACCAAACCATCAAATTGCTCCCGCATCCAATCCTTACAATCTAAAATCCTTGATGCTCCTTATTTCGTTACAAATAAACTCATCCACAAAGACCTTAACATCCCATTCGTTTGGTTTGGCTCGTAACAAATATGCGTCTTTTCATTCCAAACTCCTTATCCATCCTAACCCATTAATTCTTAATTTCTCATCCTTAACAATCCTCCGAGGCGTCTGAAACGAAGATGGGCACGGGGTCTTCTAATTTAAATCAATGCTTGAAGTATCACTAATGGGCAGTTCATTCTCAAGATTTTCAAGTGTAAATGTAACATACAACATATTTATTTATTGTATTTATTATTTGTTCAGTTGTAAATCACTTTAAATAAATTTCAAAAAAATTGTTAAAACCAACTCGAGAAACACTAGATTATTTATATATTATTAGCGGGCTAGATTATTTATAATATTGGTGAAATAGTAAAATACAATTTTGATTTTTATAGACCGACGTATTTATGCCTGACTTTCAATGCTATTAAGCACAGATCTTTTAAATTATTTTTACATTCCCTTTCCAGCTATGGAGAATATAGTAAGGGTGGAGGGGATTTTGATTGTGTAAACTTTTAAATTTTTTTTTAACGGAATAAAACAGGAGTTTTTGACGGAAATAACCAAATTATCAAGTCTTTTGTAAAATGAACTAAAAATGATATATATTCTTTTATTAATTTTTCTTACTCTTCTTATCAGTTATATTGACTATATATTATTTTTGTTATGTTTTCTATTCACTTCTTTTGTCTAACTTAACTTCATATTTTGTTTCTTTATCTAATCTTATGGTTACATATTTCATTAGTTACTCATATTTTCTTTCTCTCAATTTTCTTTTTCTTTCCAGAATTTCAATTTTTAAATTATTAATAAACTAAAATATTCATATTCCTTTGCATTATTTAACTTCAAATTTTTATTTTATTTCTTTAATTATGTTATTTTTACTTTTCCCTCTTTCTCATACTTCTTTCATCGCTTTAATTTTATTACTTTCATTCTTTACAATTATTTACTTGATATTATTCTGTTTATATTTATGTATTCATTGGTTGTTATCTTTTTCTTTGATCCTAGCCCTGATGAAGGCATGAATTTCTAACCGAAACGTCCGCACGATTAAATAAATCATTTTAACTTATTTATGTTATATTTTGACCGCACCCCCAACCATCTTCTCCTCATGTTAACGAAAAATGGTTCGTGTGTGAACCACCTAACACTAAAATAAATAGACGTAAAGAACTAAAATTACTTATTCAGGGCTTGTCTACGCCTGGGTTGTTACACCAACATGTTAAAGCCACCTTAACTTGGCTATATCTTTTTGTTAGAAAGCTTTAAAGGAATAGAAACATTTATTTAGTTAATCTTTTTTTTTTTTTTGGAAATTGATACTTTTTATTTATTGATAGATATTACAATCTGCCACACCGATGTGGGCAATAGGTAATAGTGATGAATGATCTCAGACATACTAAAATAAAATAAAATAAATTA
>NW_027110402.1:30421-34790 GCF_000696795.3 Halyomorpha halys
ACTATCTGTATGAAAAATAAATAAATAAAATAACATAATGATAAAATAATATTATTATTTAGATAATATAAGCATTTGAAATCTTAAACAAAAGATGAATAAAACAATAAATAAAAATAAAATAAATAGGCCTTTTAGACAAAACAAAATAAAATAAATAATGAAAATAAAAAGATGCTAATTTATAACAAACAATAGATATATAAAATAAATACTGGTCGGCTAAAGGTTGATCCACTCCGATAGGGCATAGGAAGATATTGTGTTTGTCGAGATGTGTAGGTCGCAGCTCCGGTACTTAATACACAGCTGTTACTTTCAATCTGGTCCAAAGTTAAAGTACTGTCTCAAAAGCCAAGATGGCTACACTGGCACTTATTTAGAGCAGACAGAGTCAGAATTTTTTTAGTGAATAATGTGAGCCAACTAATAAGCAACAACTCATATTCAAGTCGAAAGGCAGAAAAGGTCTGGTTCCGGACTGTAATGTCGGTTAACACACTCAAAATGTTCAAACTGTTAAATTTTAAACGCAGACAGGGCTGGTTACAAACTATCAAGACCATTAATTAACCAGAACTGATTAAAAAAATAAAGATGATTGGCCTGTTGCTAGGAGACGTCTTAGCAACGGTTATCAAAATATACCAACGGTCTCTATCACTTAATTATAACACACAAATATTTTTTTAAATTTATTTATTGCTATTTACAACTGAACATTATAATATATATAGTAAATTTGATCTCAGTTGAATTGGAGTGTTACAGTCGTGTAGAGAAACTACCCATTGTAATTACGTTTTACATTAGCAGGTCTCGTGACCATCTTCTTTTCAGGCCAGGGGTATTGTCAGGAATGGAAGAGGAAGCAAGGTTAGAAACTAGTGGGTTTGGGTGGTTAGGGAGTTTGTAATGGAAGGAGTGATATCTGGTTCGGGTTAAATAAGGAACATTAAGGTCGTTATGTATGATTTTATTTGTGATAAAGTAAGGAGCATTGAGGATTTTGGATTGTAAGAATTGGATACGAGAGGAATTTGATGGTTTAGTGCAACCCCAAGCTCAACTCCGTTATGTCCAGGTTGGCCTTATTCCATTCATGTAGATCAGTCTTTTGTAATGAATTGGAAATTAAGACCGTTTGTCCATTAAGTGCTGTAAAAGTCGAAATCGACGTGCAATGTCATGTCTTTTCAGTCTTGTACACACAAATATAAATACATATTTTTCTTCTCAAATTACTAAATTCCACTTAAAATAATATAAATAAAAATAAATGTAACTAAATTAAACACTAATACTAACTAAATATTATTTACAAACTAATTATAAAATATGGCGTTAACACAACAAAGTGGTACCTAAGAGAATCGATTTTATACTTTTTTTAAGATTTTCTCTAAAAGCGACTCTAGGAATGTTGATTAAACTGATTATATCGATGTTTAATTTAAATAGTCTTTAATGTCAGTCAGGTCCTAACCTCATTGAATGTTTAAATTACGAATTTTCAAAAACAAAAAACTTTCTTTTAAGTATCTTTAATTTTCCTTATTTCAAATAAATAACCGTTAGCAATAATGAACAATGGATAAAATCTAAGTATTAGAGAATTTGATAAATAATAAAATTAAAAAAACAAAACAGGAAAATCGAAACAAGAGTTCGAATCGCAAAAAAACGAGACCGTTCAATCTCTTCGAATACTATTCATATGGCACGGCTTTTTCATCAAAAGTTGATATTTTCATCACGAGAAACCCTAAAATACGAGTTTTGTGATGTTTGCACCGCACCTGATATTCACTTTAGTTTTTAAGTGACACAAAATCAATGGTCTGCAACAATAAGGAGGTAACTGGGCATTATTGTTGTAGAAAATAAGTTTTATCATTCAATTTGAAATTTAAAAAAGAATAAATAAAATCTGTAACACTACAAACCCATAAAGGGCCAGGGGCTCAGTATTTTTACAAAACCAACGGTTGTGCTAGTAGGCGATTTTGTAAAAATCACGCTCGACCGCCTGATATTTACTCAATTAAGTGTACCAATTTGGGTATTATTTTGTAATTAATAATGTTTATTAGTAACCTAAATACAATTTGTTAGTATAATTCTGAATAAAACATCACTGTTAATGGTAACTTTGCTTTATATCATGGAACAAACATATTGTTTCCTTTGTTTTGAGGTCTTTTTGCTGTTGTGATCCTTTTAAGCAATACACTCTTTGTCTTTTGTTATAAAACACTCCCTAATCCACAAATGCTTTTAGCAAAGCGTGGTTTAGTGCGTAAAAAGATAAGTGACACGAGTTATCTACATATATTATACCGATACCAAAGCTTTGTAATTATATTTTGGATTAATCGCCAAAATAAATAAAAAGGAAATGGATGCTACAGTATTCAGCATTGAAAAGCTTACGGCGAAAAATGATGGCATCTGGTCCCTGAAAAGCATATTTAGAAGCGAAAGGTATTCATGAAGAAGATCCGCCGACTGAAGAAAATGCAGCTTGGAATAGGAAAAATAAAGAGGTGTGTTCATCATGACACTCAGTAATAGGGGTGTTCATGATATTGTGTTAAATGTCAAATGTTTTACTGGTTATATATTACCATTTTAAATATAAGTATAGGATTGTAAGCAGCCCTATTTCAAGTCATGTTAAATGCATAAGAGCTCCTAGCGGATTTTCTGAGAAATTTTTTTAGTAACCTTTCCTGCCAAAACTTCATGTTATTGTTTACTTCTAAGTTTTGATTACAGTTATTAATTACAACATGCCTAAAATAAGTGAAAAGTAGAAATGTAAAGGTTTGGCTACTGATCGTATTTTTTAAAAAGTCCAAAACACAAGACAAAAGAAAAAAAAATACAAACTACGAGTAAGTAACCTAACACGACAACAAATAAAACAGTGACAAGCTCAGCTGGTCTGTTTCGTGACGTCATACTCCTCAACAGACTCTCAGTCTTGTTACATGTTATATCGCTTTAACATGGCAAAAGAAGGAAATATTTTTCCATTTAACATAAGTTTTCCATTTAACACACTTTAACATGTTAAACTACAGATCATGAATACCCCTAATATGTTGCCATCGATTAGAGGTTAAAAAGTGCAAAAAAAGTTTGGGAAAAATTAAGAGAGAGGTTTGAGGGCGTTAGCAAAATAGGAGAAAGTGGTTGATTTAATTTTTGATCTTACCAAAATTAAACAGTGGTAAAACATTTGATGAATATCTTACGAGGTTTCAATATTTAGTCCAAGAGATAGCTCAACTGGATAAATACCTGACAGACAGAGAATTATTGAGATAGAACTAGCATTAAAAACATGTCATGCAAGGCCAAACTTTAGTCCAAAAGTATGTTTTATTTGCAAAACCTGAACAATGAATGCTGGTTTAACAAAGAAAAAAATAGACAACTTAATAGAAGACTTTGTTAATGGCAACATTGCTTCATATCATGGAAACACCATGTCGTTTCCTTTGTTCTGAGGTGTGTTTGCTGTCGGCATCTGTTGAACACACTCTTGTCTTTTGTTATAGAACCCTCCCTAATCCACAACAATTTTCAGCTATACATAATCCTAGTAAAAACGATCGTTCTTCTTATTACGATCTTTCTCAAAATGGTGTAGCTCTGGCATTTAGTATTAAGTTTTCTACATTTACTAGACAAACGGTCTAAATTGACAATCCATTACAAAAGACTGATCTACATCACTATAAGGCCTATCTGGACATACTGAATTGAGCTTGAGGCTCCACTAAACCATCAAACTCCTCCCAAATCCAATCCTTATAGTCCAAAATCCTTAATACTCCTTACTTTGTCACAAATCGAGTCATCCATCAGGACCTCAATGTCCCATATATTGCCGATTTTTGCCAGAACCAGATACCTTTCCTTCATAGGAAAACTTCCCAACCACCCAAATCCACTTGTTTCTAACCTGGCTTCTCCTTCAATACATGATAATCTTCCTAGGTGTCTGAAAAGAAGATGGCCTCGAGATCTTCTCCTCTAGAAATGTTATTGGGTATTTTATATTTTATCAATGGGTAGATTCTCCATTTGTATCATGTCACTATGTCACCTACAGCAAATTTACTTGTTGTATATATTTGTATAAAGGTGTAAATAATAATAAATAAATTATAAAAAAAAAAGTTGTCTGCAAGTAGGAGTACTTATAGTTGGATTTAATATGAAAAATAAAGATAGGACTTTGGAATCGGAAAAAGTCGATGTACCATATCATATGACGTGGCTTCGTTAAACTGTTGTATTCTTGGCAAGAACAAAGATTATATCCGTTATTTTCGAGAAACCTTTTTTTTTTTTTTTT
>NW_027110402.1:34940-42906 GCF_000696795.3 Halyomorpha halys
GTGGATTTGGGTGGTTGAGAAGTTTATTATGGAAGGAACGGTATCTGGTTCTGGCCAAATCGGCAACATATGGAATATTGAGGTCCTGATGGATGACTACCTCGAGAAACCTAAAATACAAATTTTTATGATTTGAGAAAGTACTATGATTTACACACCGCACCACATTTTTTTCTATTACTAGTTATGTTATTCATATATTATATATCGGGGAACATAAATTAATCTAAAATGGCTCCGTCAATATAAGTTGCCGTTGCCTGTCGGGTAGAGGAGGGCGCACTTGCGAAACAAGAGAGCAAAAACGAGAGATTGGCGAGTGACGTGGCCGACCCTACAAGCGGCAAAACTGACTCTAATTTCCTAACTGATTATAATTCATGATGGGCAGTTTGGCGGGAATTGAGCAAAAACAGGTTGGCCGGCCTGACTTTATGGCGGTTATTTATTGAGCCCAATTCATACTCTAGTTCCGTTGATATTAATTTGAATATCGCACGGTAATTTCGTCCATTTTCTGTTGTATTTCATCTCCAACAATGAAAAAACATTAAGTAAAAAATAAATTAATTAAGTTATCATTTTTAAAAAAATTAAAAAGTTATTTCTGATAAAAAAGGGTTTTTATGAAATCCCTTAATATAAATATAATAATGAGAAACGTATTTTTTAACTCAGAATCTTATCGTTTAGTATAAGAGCGCAAGAGAAGAAGAAATGCAGTAATTTCACCCCAATTTTTGATTATCTAATTGAAAACTAGATATAATTATTAGTCGCAATTGATGAGTCTGCCAAGTATAGGTAAGGGAAATAAAAAATGGTGGCTGTTTCAAAACATTCAAAACAACTTTTTATTCGGACCTCTATATCTTTAAAACTACCAACAACAAAGTTTAAAGTAGAGTACATTTTCTAAAACGTAAGCCCTAATAGAGCTATTTACGTTAAATTGTTCTCGAGATATAGCTTTTTAAAAAACAACATTTCATAAAAGTGTTGTTTTGAACGCACTGAGAGATCATCAGTTAGTGAATTTATTTTTAAAAATCTATATCTCCAAAACCATTTGATGTACATATGTCTATTATCACTCAAATTAAAGGTAATTTAATGAGCTATGAAGTAGTTTGTAATGTAAATTTTCGTAGAAGTAGTAGTTTTCAAGAAATTTGCTAAAATAAATTGATTTTAAGTTGTTCGGACAAATTTCCATTTGCCAAATTTGTATTCATATGTGAATATGAAAGATACTAAGATCAAATTTATGAAATATTTTATAGTATAATAAACTAGCTTTAATTTGGGTGCTGGGAGACATCTGTACGTCCAATGCTTTCTGAAATAATTTTTTTCATAAATCAAACCATTAAATCAATTTATTTTAGGAAATATCATAAAAACTACTATTCCTACGAAGGTAAAGGTCAACTACTTTATAGAATGTTAAACTAGCTTTAATTTGATTGCCAATAAACATCTATACGTCACATAGTTCCTGAGATATACATTTCTCTAAATAAATTAACTAACTACTGATATTTCAGAACATTTTTATGGAATGTTGGTAATAAAAGGCTAATCTCGAGAACTATTTAACGTAAATAACTCTTTTATGGTTCATATTTCAGCAAATTTACTCTTTTTTAAATGTGGTTTTCTTGTGTTGTTCCTACTTTTTAAGATAGAGCTCCGAATGAAAAATTAATGTTTTTTTAATGTTTTGAAACAGCCACCATTTTTTATTCCCCCTACCTATACTTGGCAGATTCTTCAATTTTGACTAGTAATTATACATAGTTCTCATTAAAGTGATCAAAAATTGGGGTGAGATACTGCCTTTTTTTTCTGCCCGGCTCTTGACTAATATTAAACCAAATGGAAATTGTAACTGGCACATTCAATAACTGAAATAAAACAAAAAAAAATTGTTATATCCACTAGTTTTCCTCATATTTTTGTACTTGCATGCCCGCAATCTACCGTACGAGATTTTATACACTCAGTCTAGAAGGCTTAAGAAACCTACATTATTGTTATGTTTATTTCCAAGTTCGTTATTATTTTCTTTTTTTCTGTATCAAGGTTGTTATTACGTTTAGTTTTTTTGACCTGAAATTGAGGTGAGAAAGGTCGGCATAAATTAATAATGTTTACTTATTTTTCTATCGTCACTGGCCAGACCCCTGAGTATCTTCTCCTCAACAAAATCTAATCTCATATAAAAAAACTCTTTAGATATAATGTTAAGGTTGCCATGGTGAAATAATAAACTGGCGATATCTGCGTAGACAAGGGGTGTTACGGTTGCCATGGCGAAATAAAAACACTGGCTAGAACTGTGTAGACAAGAGGTGTTACGGTTGTCATGGTGAAAACAAAACTCGAGTTTTAGACGAGTGGGTTTTGTTTTTTTGGTGAAGGCGTCAGTTTTGTTTTTGAACACGTATGTTCAGACGAGTGGGTTTTGGTTTTGTGAAGGCGACAGTTTGATTTTGGAACACGTTACGATTGTTCAAAGTGAAGTGGTAATAGTTTAATGGCCCTCTGTCTTTACTGTTTGAGCCGGAATAGCACCATATGAGAAATGTTGTCATATGTGTTTTGTTTTTCAAAATTATGGTGTTTTACTTCAATAGACAGTCATTAATACTAGAAGTGGAGATATAGTGAAGTGCGTAGCAACGAATCTTCAGCACGTCCAGGATGGGAGAGTAGCGGCATTAGAGATTACATCTTCCTTTTTCATTCTCTGTATATATATTTCTTATTATTATTAAACTTTTGTACATATAGTTCTGCTGCTCTTTCTCTGCTTTCAACTTGTTAATTTACTTATGTTCTTTTTTTTTTCTTTTTTTTGTTGTTTACGGAATATTACGATAATTCAACAGGTGGGTAGGTAACACCTCTAGGTCTTCTGTTATCTACATGTAAAGGTATTCCCCAGTGGCCATAATTCAACAATTGTTTATTTAGGGGTATATTTTAGTTATATTGTGGGCATAATGCTTCGGGGTTTACGTTATTTCCAAGAAAAAATAACGTGGCGCCAAAGGAGTAATTCTTTATTGTTTCATCTTTTTTTCCTTTTGAGATTATATTTTTTTTTTTTTTTTTATTATTTTCCTTTAACTCGCCCCCTTCTCAGCTGAGCGTGGGCAACTATAAATAATAAACTTATAACTAAGGATAAATCAAAATTTACAGTTATAATAAATACACAAATATGACATTATATAATAGACTAGGGCAAGGAGGTTTAGCCTAGCCTGGGTCAGAGACCGAAAAGAGACGGGAGAGTAATTCAAGTCCTTAATCCCGCAGACTGAGAGCTACTCCCCCCCCCCCAAACCAGCCATGCGAAATCACCTCTTCTTTTGTCGATCCTCGGACAATAAGTCCCCGACCTCCGGTACTTAGCTCAGCGAACTGGGGGACTTGCCTGTCTGTTAGTAGCTACTGTTAGACTGAATGAGTATGCTCTGAGCCTTATAGCTCGGGTCGTAGGCGTTCTGCTCGAATAAGTCCGTTGAGAGCCTTTGTCTGTACTTAGTATTTACAAGAGGGCTTTATCCTGTTTACATATAAAAGGCTGAAATCTCTTCTCAAGGTTACGAAGTAATTGCCTTTATAAATGTAGGGCTATCTTTAAAAAATTTCAAAGAATTAATTTCGACGAATCCTTGATATTCTAATTTTTTCTATTTCTGTTAATAATTTTACAATAATCGGATAGAAAGAAAAATTTACAAAAGGGAAAACATTTTTTTGATTATATTTTTTGGAAGATTCCATCCCGAAACCTTAAAAAGTCTCAGGCATAGAACAGGAATGATAATTCATTTCTCTATGTATTTATCATTTATGTCTTTCTAAATGTGATGATTACGAAAGAACTAAAAGGAAATGATATTCTAAGAATATTTTTATCTATATTTCATTAGTAAAAGGTTTTTAAATTTTAGGAAATGTTTTAATTAAAATATTTTATTTTTAATTTCGATATTTGATACCAAATTCGATATTCGACTTTCTAATTAATGTCGATATCAAATTTGGCAAAGGTATTCCAATAATATTTAATCGAAACGTCGAGATCTCATTACTGCAAGACGACGAACTATTAAGGAAAGTTTTTATATTAAATATTTAAAAATTACATGGATATAAGTTAACGATATCAATATTTCACTTTCTTATTAATATCGATATGAAATATTTGAAACGATATTTTAAGAATGCCTATGATTTTAGTTGTTGATAAAGAAAGGTATTTTCCTTACCGTTGACGGTCTTCAGCTTTAAATTAAATACCTGTAGAAGTTGTCATACTTATATTTTTTCACATTAAAATTCAACAGAAATGTATTTAAAATACATTATATATAATAAATATGGTGTTTTAATTATTTAAGAATTTATTATACATGGAACTAAAAATACTCATAAAAAATAATTTAATCCTTGTTTATTTGAACAATGATTAACGCCGGCTTAAAAAGTATTTGCTCTGGTCGAAAGAAGCTTTTTAGTGAGCTACCGTTGTAATTAGTTCACGATGTATTAGTAGAGATGTATTTTGTATTTAACTTCGTTATTTTTAACCGTAAGGTTTATCGATGTATGTGTATTACATGTATAAGATGTCAATATGTATTATTTTATTTGGTTTTATTTATTTATTTTTGGAAAATATATGTATTTATAATAATATATGTAATCCATGTTTTGTTTTTTTAATATTTATTTATTGCTATTTACAACTGTACATTATAATAAATTTATTAAATCTGATTTAAATTGGAGTGTTACAGGCGTGTAGAGAAACTACCCATTGGTTGCATGACATTTTACATTAGCTGGTCTCGTGGCCATCTTCTTTTCAGGCGCCTCGGAGGATTGTCAGGAATGGAAGAGGATGCAAGATCAGAAACTAGGGGGTTTGAGTGGTTAGAGAGTTTATAATGGAAGGAGTGATATCTGGTTCGGGCTAGATCGGTTAAATAGGGAACATTAAGGTCTTTATGTATGATTTTATTTGTGACAAAGTAAGGAGCATTGAGGATTTTACGAAGGATTTTGTATTGTAAGGATTGAATACGAGAGGAATTCGAAGCTTTAGTGGAGCCCCAAAGCTCAACTTCATATGTCCAGATTGGTCTTATTACAGTCATGCAGATCACTCTTTTGTAATGTGTTGGAAGTTTAGACCGTTTGTCTAGTAAGTGCTGTAATAGTCGAAATTGACGAGCAGTTTCCTGTCTTTTCAGTCTGGTGTGAAGATTCCAGGTTAATCGTTTGCCATGTTATTCAAGTGTGATAAAACTTTTCCCCAATATTTATGTTGTAATAAAAAAATCAAATCTGAGTTTAGCAGGAATCTAGAGAAACACGGACTGACTAGATAGCTCATGAAAATGAAAACGGTCACTAAATTTTTTTTTTATTTTAAAAGCTCATTATGTGTAATATATTTTTTGGGGGTAATACTATAAAATATACTAAGGCTAAAAAATAATTCCTTCAAGACAAAAAGTGCCGGAAATAATCGCTCATTTGTCTTTAAAACTGCTTTACTGTTCTTCTTAACTGTCTATAGATTTAATTTTTATTGATTATAGGAAATATAATTATTTCCTATAATTTATTTTAATTAATATTAAAATATTATACGAAATATTGATTAAAAAATCTGAACTACTACAACTCTTGAATGGTGAGGAATTTTTTTTTTGTGACCTCTTTCTGGTCATTTCTGATATATGGGGACGAGGGTACCAACCTATTCTAACCATGGTAGGGGTTCATGTTTTAATTTTGTAGGACCACCACAAAAATAAAAGTCAACCCCCAGGCTGGATTGGAATCGGCATCGCTGCAGTTCCTTGGTTGCTTAATACTTTGTAAGGAAGTAAAAGAAGTTATTATGGTTGTGCAAGAAGATGATCTAGTCAGAATCATGCTTAATTGCCAGATATTTCCTCACTTGAGGGTATCCACTTTTTGAGGCTGGGTAAACTTCGCAGCCCTCCCGAATTCACAGGGTTGACTCACTCCTACAGTAACATAATACAATCTAAAGGACAATGTTACTACCGAAAAGGTTAAAAATTTAAAAAAAAAGTTTTGTTAAAATTATTGTTTGAACTAAAAACTTATTTAACATTTTTGGACAGCTAAGTCTTCGAAATATCTAAATAGCGAAGTCTTGGTCATGAATACACCACTGTCAGAGTTTTCTCAGCGTTCATAGGCTCCATAGTATTGTCCACGCTGAAGGCTTTTATGGGACTCCATCGAATCGTGTCAAATCGCTACTCTTTCAAGTCCTTGATATAAGAAACTATAAAAAGTCGCTGTGCGCTAGATCGGGGCTGTAGGTTTGTTATGGCAGTGTTACCACTGAAGTTTTGGAGAAGTTCAATGTGGCAACAATGTCGCACTCAAACAATAGCCCTGACCTTGCTTCTTCCAACTTCTTTTTGTTTCTCCGAATCCAGAGAGACCTGAAAGAAAAATGATTTGACAGGTTCCAGCTTTACCGATATCACAAAAACCGTGCAAAGAGTTCCACGTAACTTTAAAAAACTGGTAAAAATCCGGCAGCAGTGTGTTAATATCCAGGGGCTATTGAAGACATTTAGTCCACTGTACGAAAATGTTGAATGCATTTTTGGTTCAAAAAAACAGTTTTAAAACTTTATGAACGCATCTTATTTGTATATTTTGATGGTGAAATTATTTCAGTGTTGTTTCGTAAGGTGATGGAAGGCCCGAAACGTTTATGGGAAATACGTATGTAATAAAGGCATTAAAAGGAAGGATTTTTCACAAAACTAAAATCAAATATAATTAGATATAGTGAATGAAGGTACTCTTCTATATTTTATCTTTATTCAATGATTTATAATCAACGTTAAAATAAAATTAAAATATTAGTTTTTCAGGACGAATACATAGGTAGTATCGCCACATTGCTGAATGTTTTCATTTTTTAAGTATCGTAAGAGTAAACATGACCAATACTCCGAAGTTGTTGTTGTTGGCTGGGGCTTTAGGGCGTAAAACCCTGAGGTCATCAACACCCATGTTTCGCACTTTATAATTCTGTTTCAAGATTTGATACTCTTTAAATAATTAAGAAAAAAATTTAAATAATTACTTATTTTAGAATTATTTAGTGCGTATAACAAACTTTCGGGTTTAAATCTTATGCAAAAGGCCATTCCTTTTTAAGAAAACCAAAACCATTTCCACCTTCTTCTGGTCATCATTCAGAGCATCCGATACACTCGGTCCTACTCCCAATCTACTCAAGTTCGCGGAATAGAAATGACATTCTTCAGATATGTGACTGACCGTAAATACATTGTTGCAGTATTGACATTTTGGTGGAGGGTGCTTATTGATCAGGTATGCATGAGTTAAATTCGTATGACCTATTCTTAATCTGGCAATAGCTACCTCCTCTTTGTGATTGGAACGGTTTGATGTAGTCCATAGTTTAATAGTTTTTAAATTGCTTGGCGGGCTTTCATCCCACATAGCTTGTCAACTAGTTGATATTTCATTGTTCATCTTATTTCTTCTATTCAACTTATTTCTTGGATGTCATAATGGCCGCGCCCTGACCTGGTAGAGCAAGTGCTTGCTTAGCTCCGTAGTTTGAGTATTGTTATGACAGATGGCACCACTTTTGTAACAAAAAACTTGTTTAATGTGAAAATAAACATGAAGTAAAAGTTAGTGAAAATCTTTAAAATGTAAAAGCTAACTGAAATTAATT
Organism: Halyomorpha halys; assembly: GCF_000696795.3. Taxonomy (NCBI): domain Eukaryota; kingdom Metazoa; phylum Arthropoda; class Insecta; order Hemiptera; family Pentatomidae; genus Halyomorpha; species Halyomorpha halys. The sequence continues at coordinate 42,730 of NW_027110402.1, forward strand.
AATAAAATTGAGACAACTATAATGAGTTAATATAATTATAATAAGTTACTTGAGTTAATTAATTTAAACCAGTTTTAGAAACAAAATATATTCATAGCTTTGTGTTAATAAGTTTTGTCTCATTATTTGAATAACATTTTTTTTTGTTTATGGTTAATTAAACCAATCTAGTTTAAA
>NW_027110402.1:43606-48274 GCF_000696795.3 Halyomorpha halys
CAAGTAACTGTTTCACATTATCGATTGTTTCCTCTACGACTGTACGAGAAATATAAATTAACCTTCACAATGGCCATTTAAAGTAGTGTTTCCTGGAAGAAGGGGCCCCCCTAACTAGAATTTACCAGACTGACCATTTTTACGCCGGACATGTCGGATTCCCCTCACGTCTGCAGATTTCTCTTCCCCCCTTCACCAAATCTACTCCCGCCCCCCCTTCCCCACCACACCCTTTCACTCTGCCAATTTCTCTCAGCTGGCGATAAATGTGCCTCCCTCCTCTCCTCTAATCTGTTTTATTTCCAGATTTTGAATTCTCTAGACAGCTTCTACCATTATAAATCAACAGATTAAAATATACTAAATTTTTACAGTAGATTGCTTCCCGTTGTTCCTATTCTTTCTGTTAGATTAAATTCTTTTAACCTGGATAAATTCGTACCCTAACGGATAGAATTTTATATTAATACACGGTTGATTAATAAAATGTGTAATACTTTTTGAGTTTCTTGTTTTTTTTTGTGGACATATCCATGAATATTCGTGGGATTTTTTTTCAAACTGAAAAATATATTAGTGAGACCTTTAAATCTTCGTCACAACTTGTAAAAAGCATGTGCTTCTTTTTGTTTTAACAACTTAAATAAATAATTTTAATAAGCAGAAGTTCCTCAAGTTGTAGCCGTTTTCTATCCTGCTAATAAACTTCTTCAAAAAAGCCTCAGTTTAGTTATTTATTTCAAAGAAGAAACGTGACAGTGTTTTATACCAACAAAATAATGCTCGTCCTCACACTTTCCGTCGAACCAAAGAAAAGTTTAAAGAACTTGATGGATTCGAACTCCTGCCTCATCCACCATATTGTCTAGACCTCACACCATTTCCTTCTAGAAATCCTTCATAAATAATCAACTACCAGTCCATCATTAGCATTACTAAAATCAGTACTACTCTACTGAGCATGCATTTTTAGAAAAGCCTTACCCATTTATATAATGCAAAACGTTATAGCTGCCTTAATCAGCTCAAGGCAAACACATGCCATCATCGGTGACACCGCCTTCAGCGGACCCGGCAGCCTATGTTATAATACCATACTGGTAAAACAAGATGTATTAGTTTGCCAACTTATATAATTTTTTTTTTTTTGTATTTTTCTAGGAGGTCAGAAAAAAAAATAAAAAAAAATAATCCAAAAAATAATTTCTTAAACGCATGGTTTTTACACAAAATAATTCACAATAACACAATATAACTTTAATTAAGGACAGAACAATATTATAGACTTACACTGTGTATCTTGAAACGTGATCGACGTTGTTTACAAACATGTGTCGTTTTTGGCGATCTCCACGTACCAACGAAACAACAAAAGATACATTTTTTATGAACAAATTAAATTTATTATTATCACAACATTTATTAGTATCAATTAAATTTATTATTAAATTATTACTTTTTCCAATTAAACCGCAATGGTTCCTATTCATCCCTCTATTCTCAGTCCGCTGGTGTTCCTCAAGGTAGTATCTTTGGTCCCATCCTCTACACCGTCTATACAGCTGACATTCCAACCAATCCTAACACTATCCTCACCACGTGTGCTCGCTGTTAATAATAACCCATTAATTGTATCCCAAAATCTCCAATCCCATACACAGACCTCGAAGATTGGTGTCGTAATTGGAGGATTAAGATAAATTCCAACAAATCCCATCAAATCACCTTTACCCTTCGTCGTAAACCTACTGACTGCCCTACAGTTTCATTTAATGATGTTACTGTTACCCCTGTCGAACAGATCCGCTACATTGGACTAAATTTGGACAAGCGATTAACTAGGAATCCTCACACCAGACTGAAAAGACAGGAAACTGCACGTCGATTTCGACTATTACAGCACTTACTAGACAAACGGTCTAAACTTCCAACACATTACAAAAGACTGATCTACATGACTGTAATAAGGCCAATCTGGACATATGGAGTTGAGCTTTGGGCTCCACTAAACCTTCGAATTCCTCTCGTATTCAATCCTTACAATCCAAAATCCTTCGTAAAATCCTCAATGCTCCTTACTTTGTCATAAATAAAATCATACATAAAGACCTTAATGTTCCCTATGTAACCGATCTAGCCCGAACCAGATATCACTCCTTCCATTATAAACTCTCTAACCACTCAAACCCCCTAGTTTCTAATCTTGCATCCTCTTCCATTCCTGACAATCCTCCAAGGCGCCTGAAAAGAAGATGCCCACGAGACCAGCTAATGTAAATTGTCATTAGAGTGCTACCAATGGGTAGTTTCTCTACACGCCTATAATACTCCAATTTAACTTAGATCAGATTTACTAAATGTATTATAATGTACAGTTGTAAATAGCAATAAATAAATATTAAAAAAAAATTATTACTATTTAACTTGTAACTTTACAATAATATATTTCAACCAAAACTCTAACAGTATAAAATAATTACTTGTGAGTGGTGCCACCACAAGATTCATTCAATCAGGCATATATATTAATTTACAACAACATCGGTCATCATTCCAAATTCCATAAGTAGGCTTGTTTGGTCTTAATTTTAAGCTTTAGCTTTTATTTATTTTTATTAATTAATTGATGTATTAGGTAGTAATCTAGCCTATTATTACTGTTTTAATTGGATCACTGCTAACGATTTTCGCTCCCTACGCACAAACGATACTAAGACAAATATTAGTTAAGTTAAGGTTTGGGCATAATTTGAAATTAGCTTATAAAATTGTAATTAGCAAAGAATATGTGGTTGACGGAATTGTTATTAGTAATCGTAACTGCTGGGAATACTAGTCCGATAAGTGGGGTTCTTTTCGCTACTTTTAAGTTGCGGCCGCGTAGTAACCAAGGTGACTCTCACCTAAAAATTTAATAGTCAGGACCGCCCAGAAATAAATATTAACTGCTGAAAGTGGTAATCGAACCCACAACGTTTCAAACAGAGTGCTCTGGGACCCAGGCCACATCGTGCAGAAAAATTTACACAAATATTAATACCAGGTGCGCTTTAGTACGGTAGTGAATTTTATGTAGTGAAGTTTTTCATTTTTTTTTGTTTTACCACTCTCGCCAGATATTACGATTGTTCAAGTCTATTCCAGGACGATTCCATCAAAAGTTTTCTGAAACTAATTTTCATGGCTGCACGACGGCGAGTATGGAGTTCAGAGAATTATTCTGATATACAAGAATAACTTATAACACAAGTTGTAACATGAATGTTTTCGCAACTTCATCATAACTTCTTTGTTACGTCATTATTTTGTATAATGTAAATTTCATTGTCTTTTTCAACATTAACGTAAAAGTTATTTAAAGTTAAATGTTCCATATTAACATTTCGTCTTGAACGAAATAACGGAATTTTTCGATAGGAAATAACCAACAGATTCTAAATAGAGAGCCTCAATTATCTAAAATACCAATAAACCAAGATCACAAAAATGCAGACGAAATATACCGCTCATCAACAGTTTAAAAAAAAGAAACTTTAACAAGAAACAGAACATGACTCCAAGAATGAAAGAAAGGGCAGGTATCGTAACCACAACTCAGAAAGGTTATATTCATACTGCGGATCTGCAGGAAACTAAAGTGTCAGGACACTAGAGGATTCACAATCCTTGTTCCGACTACTTGCCAGTGTGAGTCACCCGTAGACTTCGTGCTTTGAAATATAGGAGATGGTTAAATTCTGGCTAATTGTTTCTGCGACGTATTATAGATTTCATATATGTATTTATATTTAACTCCCTAACCACCCAAACCCACTCGTTTCTAACCTTGCTTCCTCTTCCATTCCAGGCAATCCTCCAAGGCGCCTGAAAAGAAGATGGCCTCGTGACCTTATATTGTAAACTGTTTTAGAGTTCTACTACTGGGTAGTTTCTCTACATCCTGTATCATATCATATGTCATTATGATCAAATTTACTGGTTGTATTTTTTTATACAGTTGTAAATATCAACAAATAAATAAAAAAAAAAATAAAATATATGTATTTATAGTTGACCGTAAAAATTGATATATAAGAAGATGGTGAGGGTTGCGGTCAAAAGAGAAACAAAAATAGTTAACAACTATTTATTTTCCGACGTTTCGCCCCACTTTGCAGGGCTTCATCAGGGGTGTTCAAAGCAATCGGTTGAACAGTCGATGACCTGGTTTTTTTACTTAGCCAAGTTCTACTTTAGTTTTTAGCGTTTATTGAAATAAGCCCTGATGAAAGATGATACCCTGCAAAGTGGGGCGAAACGTCAGAAAATAAATGGTTGTAAAATATTTTTGTTCCTCTTTTGACCGCAACCCTGATCATCTTCTTATATATTATAGATTTCTGTCAAATATATGTATTTTTTTTAAAATAACAAAAATGTAATGAATTTCAAACGATGCCATTAATCTTCGCGGATCGGAAGAGTGATATTGGACTCTACAAACTACAGGCAATGGTATAAATTTGTTATACTTTATATTTCGTATTTTCCCGAACAAATTATAACGAGATATAAAATAAAATGTTTAAGAAATGTTTTTGGATTTGAAAACTTGGTACTTCGGTCTCTTCACCCATGTACAGGCATAAAATCTAAATGAAATTCCTATTGGTTGAAAAAGTGAAAATT
>NW_027110402.1:50489-52020 GCF_000696795.3 Halyomorpha halys
GGGCGTGTTATTTTGTGGTATGTTAGTGGCAGTTAAGTTACATATTTTTACATGATATATAATAGATAAATAACATTTTTTTTTTCTTCCACAATTTTCTTTTACTTTTCTTTTACAATTAATACCAGTCTACAAACTAACTACAAGTTTTTCGATTTATTCCTTTTTTTTTTTCTTTCCCTTCTATTTCACAACCCCTATTTCATTTGATAAACAAATTCCCCTATATAACAAATATTAAATTATATTTAATACTCTTATATTTAATACCCTAATAGCGAAAAGTAAATGAATAATCATAACAAATAATGCAACAAAATAATTAAGTATAAAAATAAAATCAAATATACACATCATAAATAAAAATAGGCGAATAACTGAGTTAAATAATAGAAAAAGAAAGAAAACAATTGAGGTCAATGATTAAAATAAAGTAAATCAAATCTTGAACATAATTATACCTATGTAAAATATTTACATACCGAATCAAACCCTGCCACCCAGATGTGGGTGGGATAGCAGAATCCCAGGCGTTTCACTGGTATTGAGCGCCAGTGGTAAAGTGCTTGAGCCACAGGCGCTTAGGACTTGAGTGAAGAAGCTGGACTCCAATAGCCTGTTTACTATAGTTCTCAGGGCCACTGCCGTTTTAACGTTTTATGAGGAGGGAAGGGTAATTGCAAGGATGAATGGAACCCGATAGGGATTAGTTTAAAAAACATAACATTTTCTTAACTAAATAAATCTATGGGATAAATTTCATAAACGCTCCATTGACTGTAGACCCAAGGGATCAAGCGTATAAACGAAAATATATAATGGAAGATTAAATTGATCGTATGTAGTAAATTAGTTGTACCTAACTGGGGTTCCGTAACCCTCTTCCAAGGGGTCTGTGAAATAATTTTTGAATAGGGTCATCTCAACACAGTTTTGAAACCTGCTATCACAGATTTTCTTCAGTTTTGAACAGGTCTTGTGTAGGTATCCTAGCCTTTCCCCTCGTAACATCACCTGTAATTTTAATGATAAGATATTGTATATAAATTGTGTCTTTATAAATATCTTTGATTGTTAATGTAACTGTTAAAATTAATAGTCTAAGTATTGAACGCACAGCAAATATGAACAGCAACACAAATCTTACCCTGATCTTGCGATATGCGAACTACAGGACAATACATGAATTACACTCTCACTGCAGGAGTTTCCTCCCTTGCCATTCCCTCTATTCATAACTATTATATTTATATAAGTTTGCATACTGTACCTAATAATATAATACATAGACAGCTGACACGCAAACCTTGGTCCAATCTATACCAAATTCCTAGTACACTCTCATATATATAATGCCCTCCTCTGGTTCTAACTTATCCCCACATTCTTATACTGCATATACATATCTCATTATTTCAAAGATAACATCATTATGATTAAGAAGAGCAGTCGAATAGAGTTGCCAGAGGACACTCTAGGAGATAAGTTATATATAGTAGCCTGTAGATAGCAGTTGTACATAATATATCTC
>NW_027110402.1:53385-54881 GCF_000696795.3 Halyomorpha halys
AGGAACATTTAGGTCTTTATGGATGGTTTTATTAGTAACAAAATAAGGAGCATTGAGGATTTTACGAAGGATTTTGGATTGTAAGGATTGGATAAAATAATGAATTAACCAAAGAACGTTGTATTATATATATATTTCTATTGTTAATTAAATTAAAATCAAATGATTTATACGATAATGATGTGTAGAGGTGTACGGTCAACTAGCAGTTTAATAATTGGAGATAGTCCGGCGGGAGGAGGGAGGTACAGTCAGCAAAAAAGAATATAAATAACCAAGGAAGTGTAGATAGTTGACCGTAGATTAATGATTGGAGAAGTAAAGAGATCTCTTTTGTTCTATATCCCTGATGAAGACCTGAAACTCAGGTCGAAACGTCGGCATAAAATAAATAAATATGGTTTTGTTTATTTATGTTGTTCTTTGCTGACCGCACCCCCCGACAAACTTCTCCAATCATAAATAAACAAGGAAGTGTAGATAGTTGACCGTAGATTAATGATTGGAGAAGTAAAGAGATCTCTTTTGTTCTATATCCCTGATGAAGACCTGAAACTCAGGCCGAAACGTCGGCATAAAATAAATAAATATAGTTTTGTTTATTTATGTTGTTCTTTACTGACCGCACCCCCCGACAAACTTCTCCAATCATAAATAAACAAGCTTAGCTGGGATTCTATCTTAAACTGAGTTTTAGCTAGAATCCCCTGCTAAGCTCCCTGATGAAGACCTGAAACTCAGGTCGAAACGTCAGCATGAATAAATAATAGTTAATTTATGTTATTTTTTACTGACCGTACCCCCGACCATACAATAGCTATTATGTATTTCTAATTCCATCATAATATATTATAAAAACTTTCATAAGGGGAATTAAATTACCCGATATTGAAACTATCGAAAGTTTTACTTTCGATTTTCACGGAGATTACAATAACTTGCTTGTAGACTGGGAAGTTAAAATTGTTATGCTTTACGCATAAGCACTTTTATTTAAAAACAAAAATGATATTGCTTGCTGAGCTTTCTATTTTTACGCTAGTTCGGATTAATGGAGTGTACAGAGTTGAGATTACTGAGATTACATCATTTTATTTTTTCATTCTCCTTAAAACATATTTAATTCACTGTCTTGTATAAATTATCTCTTTTTAAATATCATAGATTAATCTGATACCCGTATTATCAACTGATACTGATTCCTCTAAATCAACTAATCCTTCTATATATAAGGAGACCTTCATGGTAATACGCATTCCACTATACTCTTCCTTATCATGTTCTTCTTCATTTTTCTCTTAATCGGAGTGAGCTTCGCTACTTTACTTCCTAAAAACCACAACTGTAACACGATGGCCGATAGGAACGCAGATTGGATGAATAGAATCACGCAGCTCAGGAATGCTACAGTTGTTCATTTGCCTGGAGGAGAACTCAATGAGGTCTTTGACTTTTTTATATTTGTAATTCACGTATTAACTCAGTGATATATATAC
>NW_027110402.1:55991-57994 GCF_000696795.3 Halyomorpha halys
TCGAAGCTCTATATCTTAAAAACTATCAACAACAATAGAAAATCTAAGAGAACATTATTTAAAGAAGAGTAAATTTTCTCAACTGTAAGCCCAAATAGAGCTATTTACGTTCAATAGTTCTCGAGATATAGCTTTTTAAAAAGCAATATTTCATAAAAATGTTGTACTGAATGTATTGAAAGATCAGTTGTTAGTGAATTTATTTTGAAAAATCTATATCTAAAAAAGCATTTGACGTACAGATTACTGTTAACACTCAAATTGAAGCTAGTTTAATGGGCTATGAAGCAGTTTAATACGTTTATCATCGTAGGAGTAGTAGTTTTCATGATATTTACTGTTGTATAAAAATAGCTAGCTGTTTAACACGTTAAAAAGATAATTTCTCATTCGGAGCTCCTTATCTATGAGACTAAATGGATAAAATTTTATTTATTTAAACAATAAATTATTACGGAAAATACTCGGACTGAATTAAACCAAGAATTTAGATGGGAAACATCGCCTACTAAATATAATTCTAGTTGTTGCATTGTAGCGAATAAGATGGTCGTGTAAAGTTGTAGGGTTTAGTAACGAGGGGATCCCTAAAATCTTAATAAACACTGAACCAACGAGTAAACATCCGACGGGTAGACCGCTACGTAAATTAAGTAACAAAAAAATCAGTGAAGACTAAAATGACTTTATTCTAACATATTTACAAGAACTACATGTTACTCTTACTGTTACTTAGTCTCTATCTTCTAACTTAGCTATCTAGTCTAGGAAATATATATGAACACTTGAGAAGAGGGGGTAGGAAGAATAATGAAATAGGAGATGGAGTTTGGACCAATCAGATAATTTAGGAAATTAGGCGGAGCCTAGAGAGCCTATGAAATTAGAAGTAAATATCTGGGAGGGGGGGAAAGGCGTGACTAGAAAGAGGGTGGCCAGATTTTCAAGAAATTGGGAGTAATGTACCATGACCTAAGGACTCGAGAGAACTGACTCATGTGTTAAACATTAAATAGTTAGAATGATGCAAGTCCGTTGTGAGATGACAGTTTGTACCTGCCTAAGTATCAACTCTTGCTTTTTTTACATTGGTATAGAATACTAAGGAAAGGTCACTTCCTCTATGGTCAGTGTCTGTCGAAATGTGCCAGATGTCTATAGTTTATACTATATAGTTTATAATGATATTCTGTTTATAATAATAGCTGTTAAATACTATAGCGTTCGTTAACTCGTAGATGGGAAGATTACGTTATAGTACAAGAGCCCAAGAAGAGAAAAAAGCCAGTTATTTCACCCCAATTTTTGATTAATTTAATGAAAACTATGTATAATTACTAGTCAAAATTGTTGAGTCTGCGAAGTATACGTAAGGGGAATAAAAATGGTGCCTGTTTCAAAACGTTAAAAATAACTAATTTTTTATTTGGAACTCAATATCTTTAAAACCGCCAAGAAAACTAAAACACCGATCAGAACGTTATTTAAAGAATATTAAATTTGCTAAAATATGAGCACTAACAGAGCTATTTGCGTTCAGTAGATCCCAAGAGCTAATTAAAAAACAACATTACATAAAAAATGCACTGAAAAATCAGTAATTAATGAATTTATTTTGAGAAATCAGGAATCATAGGACGTACATATGTCTATTATCACTAAAATTAAAGCTAGTTTAATGTACTATATTAATAATATAAAAATTACTAGCCCTACAAGGATACGTGTCGTAAACTACTTTATAGTACGTTAAATTATCTTTGTTTCGATTGCTCGCAGACATCTGTACGTCTAATCCTTCCTGAGATATCGTTTTTCATAAGTCTTTCTGAACAACTAAAAATCAAAATTTTGTGAATTTATTTTGTTAAATATCATAACAACTGCTAGTCTTAGGAATCTAAACGTTATAAACTACTATATACTATATTAAAGTAGCTTATATCAGCTCAGGAATTTGATGGTTTAGTGGAGCCCCAAAGCTCAACTCCGTTTGTCCAGAT
>NW_027110402.1:58044-62190 GCF_000696795.3 Halyomorpha halys
AATTTAGATGGGAAACATCGCCTACTAAATATAATTCTAGTTGTTGCATTGTAGCGAATAAGATGGTCGTGTAAAGTTGTAGAGTTTAGTAACGAGGGGATCCCTAAAATCTTAATAAACACTGAACCAACGAGTAAACATTCGACGGGTAGACCGCTACGTAAATTAAATAACAAAAAATCAGTGAAGACTAAAATTTTATTCTAACATATTTACAAGAACTACATCTTACTGTTACTTATATGAACACTTGAGAAGAGGGGGAAGGAAGAATAGTGAAATAGGAGAAGGGGTTTGGACCAATCAGATAATTTAGGAAATTAGGCGGAGCCTAGAGAGCCTATGAAATTAGAAGTAAATATCTGGGAGGGGGGAAAAGGCGTGACTAGAAAGAGGGTGATCAGATTTCCAAGAAATTGGGAGTAATGTACCATGACCTAAGGACTCGTGAGAACTGACTTACAAGTGTTAAACATAAAATAGTTAGACTGATGCAAGTCCGTTGTGAGATGACAGCCTGTACCTGCCTAAGTGTCAACCCTTGCTTTTTTTACATTGGTATAGAATACTAAGGAAAGGTCACTTCCTCTATGGTCAGTGTCTGTCGAAATGTGCCAGATGTCTATAGTTTATAATGATAGTCTGTTTATAATAATAGCTGTTAAATACTATAGCGTTCGTTAAGTCGTAGATGGGAGGATTACGTTATAGTACAAGAGCCCAAGAAGAGAAAAAAGCCAGTTATTTCACCCCAATTTTTGATTAATTTAATGAAACCTATATATAATTACTAGTCAAAATTGTTGAGTCTGCGAAGTCTACGTAAGTGGAATAAAAAATGGCGCCTGTTTCAAAACGTTAAAAATAACTAATTTTTTATTTAGAACTCAATATCTTTAAAACCACTAAGAAAACTAAAACACCGATCAGAACATTATTTAAAGAATATTAAATTTGCTAAAATATGAGCACTAACAGAGCTATTTGCGTTCAGTAGATCCCAAGAGCTAATTAAAAAGCAACATTACATAAAAAATTCACTGAAATATCAGTAATTAATGAATTTATTTTGAGAAATCAGGAACCATAGGACGTACATATGTCTATTAGCACTAAAATTAAAGCTCGTTTATTGTACTATATTAATAATATCATAAAAATTACTAGCCCTACAACGATACGTGTCGTAGACTACTTTATAGTACGTTAAATTATGTTTGTTTGGATTGCTCGCAGACATCTTCACGTCTAATCTTTCCTGAGATATCGTTTTTCATAAGTCTTTCTGAACAACTAAAAATCAAAATTTTGTGAATTTATTTTGTTAAATATCATAACAACTGCTTGTCTTAGGAATCTAAACGTTATAAACTACTATAGACTATATTAAAGTAGCTTATATCAGCTCAGGAATTTGATGGTTTAGTGGAGCCCCAAAGCTCAACTCCGTTTGTCCAGATAGGCCTTATAATAGTCATGTAGATCAGTCTTTTGTAATGGATTGGCAATTTAGACTGTTTGTCTAGTAAATGTTGTAATTGATAAAAAGCTACGTCTCGCATCCATAAAAAACAGTGGGAAGTATAATAGTACTGTAAATTGTAATTTTTAAGTTTTTAGTCAGCAGTAATACCCCCTCCCTATTCCCAGTGAGCTTCAGGCAAACACATGCCATCACGGCGACACCGCCTTTAGCAGACCCGGCAATATGTCTAACAATGCCATACTGGTAAAACAAGATGCTTTAATCGCTGGCATATGTACATATATTTTCTTCCTATTGTATATATTTGTAATTTGTTTGTTTTATTTTTTTTATGAGGTAGGAAAAAAAAATTAAGTTTTTAGAAAGAAGGCGCGAGCTAAGCAGTTTCGAAATTGAAAAATAACTAGCATTTCCCACATAGCTTTTATTTCCTCATCAATTTCGATTTTTTTAGTTACCTTAGAACATAAATACTTAAATTTAAAGCCCTGGCTTCGTCAGGGCTGATAATAATTCTGTTATCAACTTCATTCTCATCAGCCCTGACGAAGCCTTGCGTGGGGCGAAACGTTGGTTTACAATAAATAGTTTTCTTTTTCTATTTTGTACCTTTATTGACCCCCACTCGGACTATCTTCCTACAATCTACTATCTCCTTCCAATATAAATACTTAAATATATCTACCTGTTCTAATGTATTTCCCTCATTTTCTAATAAAATGTAAGTAATGTAGTTATTAATATATTAATAATTGTCATATTGTTTTATTTTTTGTAGTAATTTTAATCTGTGACTAATTGTCCTGGAACTAACCCAAAAGTATTTTTATTGAGTTGGTTTGTTTATTCTATTTATTTGTTATCTATGTACTCTATAAAAAATCATTCATGTAATGGAATTAATGGATATGTCATTGTTAATAAATTGCTGTATTGGTTGACAGTTCAAGTTCAAAAACGTCACTTTGATTGGAGCAGACTCCCTTCGAAGGACAGGTCCTTGCAGATTGGAGAGGATCGGGAAATGTATCATAGTCGACTCCCATTTCGGTCTGGACCTTGCTGTACTCTTCATAGAAGAATTTGAGTACGACGACCTCAACATGACCGCTTTCGCTAGGTCTCTCCAGAATTCAGTCCACCACCGTATCAAGTTCTGCGGGTATCCTTGTCGTATCACTGTGGAAATGTTTCAACTGGAGAAACTCGGTAATGTGCAATTCTTCACCTCACATAGAGGCGTCAATATCTTAGACCTAAGAGGAATATTTTTTAGGCGTGGGAGATCGGTAATTCAGAAATATCTTGATGTGTATGCACGAAAAATTGAAAAGGAAATGAACGAGGAGTCTTGCCTAGATGCTCATTTATTTAGTGCAACCATGCCATTGCGTTTATTCGTTTAATTGTTTCATTCGATATTATGCTTATTAAAAATATAAATTCATTATTCATAACTTATCAAATAAAATCAAATGTTCCTTTCTTGCTTTTTTATTTGTAGACATACATTACACAGGTCAACAAAAATTTGATGTGATGATTTTAGCGAATTTTAAATTTTGAAACCGAAAATGAAAGCAGTTTTCTTCCTGCTATATGCAGTCCTGTGCATATTTCTGTGGAATCTATGGTATCCTGATGTAACTCGGCGTAGGCTGAAGAGGAGTTGGATGCGGGACCTCCTCAGGTAATAAAATAATTTACTTAACGTCAGGAGGATGCACCACTGGGCACTATCTCCCTCATGCCCACTCATGCGATGCCTGGATTGAACATCCCATTTTCTGGTTGTAAAGTACAATTACAGGAGCAAATAAAAAAAATGTAAAAATAAAAAAATTGAGTGTTAGTAGACATGTACGTCCTATGGTTTCTGAGATATAGATTTCTAGAAATAAATTCACTAACTACTGATCTCTCAGTACATTTTTTATGAAATGTTGGTTTCTAAAAAAATATATCTCGGGAACTATTGAACGTAAATAGCTGTATTAGGGGTCACAGTGTTTTTGGTGGTTTTAAAGATACAGAGCTTCCAATGAAAATTTTATTTTTAGTGTTTTCAAACAGCCACCATTTTGTACTCATCCTACCTATACTTGACAGACTCATAAATTTTGATTAGTAATTATACGTAATTTTAATAAAATTAATCTTTTCGTTTTAACTTAATGCTGTTTACTTTGTCACACCATAAATTTTTTTCTTAGAGTTATAGGTGAGAATTGAACCTAATGGCTAATATGTGGTACTGTATCTCAATTTAACATAATTACAAAATACTAAAACTAAAATTCATTCCTGAAGAACGTAAATTTGTGATAACTTGAAGTTTATTTATTATTGAAATACAATATTTTTTTATCATTAATTCCTACTAATTCCTGCAACAATACCATTAAATATCACACAGATTTACTAAAAACTGTCAAATAAAGTCAATACTCATTCACTACATTCATGTTTTAAAATGTAACAACGTTTCAGATAAAAACAAAACCCTATTACACAGACAATGTTTTTTTTTATAATTTATTTATTGATATTTACAAATGTAAACATATATACACATCAAGTAAGTTTGCTGTAAGTGATATTATGACATGATAAAAACATGTGGAGAATCTACCCATTGATAGAACTCCAAAAACATTTCT
>NW_027110402.1:62320-64117 GCF_000696795.3 Halyomorpha halys
GTAGTGAAGGAGAAGCCAGGTTAGAAACGAGTTGGTTTGGGTGATTGGGAAGTTTATTATGGAAGGATTGGTATCTGGTACTGGCCAAATCGGCAACATAGGGGACATTGAGGTCCTGATGGATGATTTGATTTGTGACAAAGTAAGGAGAATTAAGGACTTTGGACTGTAAGGATTGGATTGGAGAGGAATTAGATGGTTTAGTGTAGCCCCATAGCTCAACTCCGTTTGTCCAAATAAGCCTTATAATAGTCATGTAGATCAGTCTTTTTTTATGGATTGGAAGTTTGGACCGTTTGTCTAGTAAATGTTGTAATAGTCAGAATCGACGAGCAGTTTCCTGTCTTTTTAGTCTTGTATGAGGATTCCATGTCAGTCGTTCAGACAATGTTAAACACAAAACTTTATTTCAAATAGGGGCTTTGAAAAAAAAAATACAATTTAGTAATTTTTTTATGACGTTAATCGTTTTAATTTGAATATCAATATTGCTAATTTCTTAATTTAAAATATTGCAATATCTTCTATTAAACTTAAAAATGCCTCTGTCACGTTGGTTGGAGGGATTTCTTCTTTCACCATAGGTATTGTGCATCTGAATTGGAGACGTTTTTCTAATTCAGTGTGAAGTGTATCTAACCATTTGTTCAGCCATGTACGAATACCGTTTTGAAATAGGTCATTTATATCCGTACCGTCGAAATCCGTCTTCGAAAATCCGAAAAGTACGTTCTGAAACCGCTCAACCAAAAGCGTTTCTACCGTCACATGGCAAGAGCTTACGTTATTGATTGTGTAGATGAAGTTAAGTGAGTTGTCGCAGATCCTGAAGAACGCGGACGTCTGGTTGCGACGAACTGATACTTTATCCAGAGCTAAGACCATCAGCTTGAGACCGATCTGCAGGTTGAAGGTCTTCTTGATTCCTTCGTCGGCTGCTATGCAGTCCCCTGTTCTTGACAAGGAGTCCAAGCCCAGTAACACTCCTTGGGCGAAGTCCACCTGCAGCAAGAAAGATATTGTTTATATGAGAAAATTTCTATGCATCTGAGGTAAAAAAACAGGGCGATATTGTTTATATGAGAACAATCCGTACCTTCGAAGTAAACAATAGGGAGATATTTTTTATCAGAGTACATTTCTATGTATCTAAGGTAAAGAACTGGGAGATATTGTTAATATAGGAATATTTCTATACCCTTAACGTAAAGAACATAATGATATTGTTAATATAACAATATTTCTATTCCTTCAAGGTAAAGATAGGGACATATTTTTAGATGATAAAATTTTTATACCTCCCAGGTAAAGAAGGATATTGTTTTTAAGAGAACATTTCTTATAGGACTCATATCTCAAGAACAGGGAAATATAGCTTATATGAGAACATTTCTATACCTCCAAGGTAAAGAAAGGGGATATATTGTTTCTATAAGATCATTTCTTATAGGACTTATATCTCAAGAACAGGGGAATATTGTTTATATGAGATCATTTATATACCACCAAGCTAAAGAAAGGGGATATATTGTTTTTACATAAATTTACATTAGGGATATACATTTTTACATACCTACAACAACAAACATACATTGTTAATATGAGAATATTTCCAAACTTTCGAGGTAAAGAACAGGTAGATATTTTTTATATTAGAACATTTCCATACCTTCAACAAGAAAGATGAGGATACCTTCAACCTGTTTATATGAGGATATTTCTAAACTTTCGAGGTAAAGAACAGGTAGATATTGTCTATATGAGAACATTACTATACCTCCTAGGAAAAGCAAAGGG
>NW_027110402.1:64722-66651 GCF_000696795.3 Halyomorpha halys
AAAGAACAGATAGATATTGTCTATATGAGAACATTACTATACCTCCTAGGAAAAGCAAAGGGAGATATTGTTTATATGAGAACATTTCTATACCTGCGAGGTAAAGAAAGGGGATATATTGTTTCAATAAGATCATTTCTTATAGGACTCATATCTCAAGGACAGGGAGATATTGTTTATGCGGGAATATTTCCATACCTTCAACAACAAAGATACATTGTTTATATGAGGATATTTCTAAACTTACGAGGTAAAGAACAGAAAGATATTGTCTATATGAGAACATTTCTACACCACCAAGATAAAGAATGGGGATATATTGTTTCTATAAGATCATTTCTTATAGGACTCATATATCAAGGACAGGAAGATATTGTTTATATGAGGACATTTCTATACCTTCAAGGAAAAGAAAAGGAAGTTATTGTTTATATTGGACTATTTCCATTCCTTGCAGAAGCGGGGAATATTGTTTATATAAGAATATTTCCAAACCGTCAAGAACAGGGAGATATTGTTTACATGAGAATATTTTCATAGCTTAAGAACAGGGATATATTGTTTATATGAGAATTACCTCCAAAGTGAAGGATATGGAAGCATTATTTATATAATAATATTTCTATAAATGCGGGGGAAAGTAAAGTAAAGAACACTTTAACCATTTTTTATCAATTAGCTCGTGAATTTATACTAATGAAATGTGTAACGTTGTTCTCAACCTCCGAGGTATAGAACAGATTTTCCAATGAATTGATTTCCCACAGTATCCTTTGATAATACCCCATTTATTCCTGACGAACACATCTGGAAAAACAATTAACCTGGAATCCTCATACTCAAAAGACAGGAAACAGCTAGTCGTTTTCGGCTATTACAGCACTTACTAGACAAAAGGTTTAAACTTCCAACTAATTGCAAAAGACTAATTGAGTTGAGCTTTGGAGCTAAACTAAACCATCGAATTGCTCTCTTATCCAATCCTTACAATCCCAAATCCTTCGTAATATACTTGATGCTCCTTACTTAGGAACAAACCGAGTCATCCATCAGGACCTCGATGTTCAATTTTTTTCCGATTAGGCCAAAACCAGATATCAATCCTTCCAAGTTAATTTTCCTGATAATCCTCCTAGGCGTCTGAAAAGAAGATGGAGGGTCCTCGATATCCTCTCCACTTGAAATTTTATTGTAATTCTATCAATGATTAGATTCTCCACATATCTATATCTTGCCATTGTAATAACTAACATTAAATATACAAAATGTATTTATTTTCAATACAGTTGTAAATACCAGTAAATAATTTTTATAAAAAAAGGATAGACTTTGCTTAACCTCTATCACAATTGATTTTTAAAAATGACGATTAGTCTGCGATAATCAGACCAATTTGGACATATGGAATAGAGCTCTGGGGCTCTACCAAACCATCAAATTCCTCCCGCATCCAATTCTTACAATCCAAAATCTAATTTCCTTCTAAATTAAATTAATGCTTGAAGTACCACCAATGGGTGGTTCCTTCCCAAGATTTTCAAGTGTATATGGAACATACAACATATTTACTTATTGTACTTATTATTTGTACAGTTGTAAATCATATTAAATAAATAAATTAAAAAATGACGACTTTTACAAATGGTTAAAAAAAAATTATTTTTCATTCAGAGCTCCATTCCCTTACAACCACCAACACTGGTAAACCTAAGAGAACATCATTTGAAGTTGAGGAACTTTGTTAAAGTATGAGCCCTAATAGAGCGATATACGTTCAGTAGTTCCCAATTTTGCACTGGAAAATCTATATCTCAAAAATTATTTCCCGTACACAACTTAAATTAAAGCTATTCGATCGTACTATAAAGTAGTTTATGATGTTTATCTTCGTAAAAGTAGTAGTTTTCATGACATTTGTTAACATAAATG
>NW_027110402.1:66701-67513 GCF_000696795.3 Halyomorpha halys
AATTAAAGCTATTCGATCGTACTATAAAGTAGTTTATGATGTTTATCTTCGTAAAAGTAGTAGTTTTCATGACATTTGTTAACATAAATGGATTTGTAGTTGTTCGGACAAAATATCATAGGCAAAAATCGTATTCATATGTAAATATCATAGAAACTACTACCCAATATGAGATAAACGTAATAAACTACTTTATAGTGCATTAAATCATCTTTCATGATGAAAAAAATCGCGGTGAAAATTTTCCAATTTCCAATGGTATTTAGCAGTTTGTGACCAAACTAAAAACGAACATGATCTGATTTCTTCTAAAAAAAAAAATTGTTGACTCACTTTACGTTAAGTCAAATTATGATTTATAATATTTTGTAATTATAATATATCTTAATGGAATCAGTGATGTTTTTGAGACGTATCGATCGGTACACAATAACTGTGAAAAAACCATATACTTTCTGAACTACGAAAAAACGCTTAACTGTGTTCATTACTCTTTTCCTCCTTGAGAATTCGGAGATTTCATTATCTTCAAACCTTCCGAAGGTGAAAGGGAACATTTTGAAAAAAGAGCAGCACGTAAATTGGTCCATTAATTGAAACGTTTATTGGGGACAAGGCACACCTCCCTCCAGTATTCTTGAAATAGATATTGTTTCATATTTATGGAAAATATATAGCAAAGAAAAACTTGTATTATCATCCTTCGGCGTAGCTATAAATCTATCAACTACGATATCTAAATAGCCACCATGAAAAATTAAAGTTCTCAATGGAATTGGAAAAGTAAGGTAAATTAAGAATTTTGGATATGT
>NW_027110402.1:74661-75504 GCF_000696795.3 Halyomorpha halys
TTTTTATAAGACTTACCGTTGTAGATCCCAACACAGCTATCTCGCCAGTAGATATATCCAAAAGTCTATGATTTTTCTTTGCTCTGTTGCTTCTGTTGAAGATCATGTCCATTTTATCGTTCAAATCAAGTTTTGTGGCACTCGAAGAGGCCACAAAGGCCGATACGATAAAAACTGAAACATACACCTTCATCATAGCGGTATAATGTTGTTCTATCAAGTTGACTTAAAAAATAAATAACTTAAGAATACGAAAGGAAAATGATATTCTTCAAGATAACAAACATCAAATGAATACGTAAATATGATTATAAATTTATCGGTATTTAGTAACGTCTATAAGCATCATAAATTGTGATAAGGGACTGTTTCTAATCAGTTGTAAATAGTTAATCTGACGTAAAATGTGTTTGCTGTTTCGTCTTAATATGTTTTAAATCTACATTTGTAATGGTTAAGTAATACATATTATAGTAATACTATAATAATTGATAAAATGAATTCAAGAGGTTCCTATGAAAAGTAATATACTATAACTGATATTTCTTCAACTTTTATGAGGATATTATTATTATTATTTTGGAACGAATCGACATATTTTCAGTTTCACGTTAAAATATATAGGACTCATTACTATATGTTATAACAAAAATGGATTTTAAGCCCCATATAAACAAGCTATGTTATAAAAAGGTTTTTTCACCACTGACGTAATCTTTTCATATGTGATTCGCCAGGTAGATATGAATTTCGAACTTTCTTATACTTATGTGTTTGAAAAAGTTTTGAGAACAACCCCTCTTTAAGATACGTTAGTACCATCTTCTTTTATTCAGAAGGAAA
>NW_027110402.1:80529-82894 GCF_000696795.3 Halyomorpha halys
GAAATAGAATATAAAGCACGAAACATGGGCGTTGATGACCTCAGGGTTTTATGCCCTTAAGCCCCAGACAACAACAACAAGTACCACCAAATACCCCTAGTACCTATTTAATTAAATTTAACTTATCTTCTATTTTTATCATATCATGACATTTTCAATACATAGGAGTAAATAAATAATTAATGAAAATATTTTTTAACATTTATAAACAATGTAAATAAATTTAATCTAGACTTTAGTTTCGATATCATTAAGTTCAAATGTCTTAAAGAAGTATTAGAGTTGTAACTAAATACATTTCTAAAAATGTTAAACCCATATCACAGCCCTCTAAGAATGGTGTAGTAATTGGAGGATTAAGATAAATTCCAACAAATCCCATCAAATCACCTTTACCTTCGTCGTAAACCTACCGACTGCTGTACAGTTTCATTTAATATTGTTACTGTTACCCCTGTCGAACTTAGACTGGCTACCTTGGACTACATCTGGACGAACGATTAACCTGGAATCTTCACACGAGACTGAAAAGACAGAAACTGCACGTCAATTTCGACTATTACAGCACTTACTAGACAAACATTCTAAACTTCCAACTCATTACAAAAATCTGATCTACATGACTGTAATAAAGCATATGGAGTTGAGCTTTGGGGCTTCAGTAAAGTTTCGAATTCCTCTCGTATCCAATCCTTACAATCCAAAATCCTTCGTATAATCCTCAATGTTCCTTACTACTCACAAATAAAATCATATATAAAGCCCTATGTAAACGATCTAGCCTGAACCAGATATCACTCCTTCCATCATAAACTCCCTAACCACTCAAACCCTGTAGTTTCTAACCTTGCATCCTCTTCCAATCCTGGAAATCCTCCGAGGCGCCTGAAAAGAAGATACTGCTAATGCAAATTTTCATTAGAGTGCTACCAATGGGTAGTTTATCTACACGCCTGTAACACTCCATTTTAACTAAGATCAAATTTACTGAATGTGTTATATAATATACAGTTATAAATTTCAATTAAAATATTTTTAAAAAAAATTTTAAACATGTCTTTGCCATCAAAAAGTTATAAGAAATGAGAAGTTTAAAATGTTTTATTTATTATTACTAAAAGTAAATGGTTATTAAAGAACTCATGTGAACAGTTGTTATGTTCCATATGGATCATTGATGTCTGTGATGTGTGTGTGAGTTCATGCATTTAGCAATTTTCAGAACGAGCGCTGGTACATATTGAGTAGTGGATTTTTCATTGCTTAATAATTTTACCCTATAAAGGGTTAAAGTACTATAAAAATTACCTCTTCCGAACTCATTATCCCTTTAAAATATTTCTGTATATTCTTTAGCGATTCTAATTAATAGAGGTGCCCTGAAAAGACAATATATATTATTAACAAATGGGGTGTAGAATTAAGTTATGTACTTGAGAAGGGAAAAAATTCACTTCTACTAACGGCATTACACCTACTGCTTTAAACGTATTATAATTTTTTCCTCCTAGGTAATGTTATTAAATGGAATTTTAAATAAATTGCTAGTAGCGCCCCCTCCTAAGTCAATTCCTCCTTCGGTTTAAAAGGTCCCTGATAATGGACTTAGATTGTACATTGTGGCTTCCACCAGTTCTCCAAACCCTAAACTTATTTTTAATCTTTTCTACTTCAGGGTTAATAGAGAATTTTCCTGGAACGGCTTTTAGAACTTATTTTTCCAAGTTGCCCTCCAAGAGGTATTTTCATATAAACTTAATTTTTTTTAGTAATTACATTAATATTAACTTGTGGTGAGAGCTGTTCATTTTTTCATAAGTTTAAATAAAGCAGTATTAAAACTTCCCTTTAATAAATTCATTATAACTTCATCGGAAAGTACAGCATCCTGCAGAATCATTAGCAACCTATTATTATAGTTGGGAGCAGTTTATTACAATAATAAGACACTCTTATCTCTTTGGCCCGAGTTTGAATAGATTTTGGCTGATTATTATTTATTATGTTATATGATTGATTATAAAATAAGAGGTGATTTTCAGGTACCATTCTGAAATAAAAAAAAAAATCATTGCCTACTTTTCCTCGTAATAAAGGCATAAAATCTAAAATATATTGATATTGATTGGAAGAGGAAAAATTCAATTTACTAATAGTTGTATTTATTTTGGATTTAGATAACATTGTGAGGAGTCATGAATTTATTACGCAAAGGTATAAGAATATTTCCAAGAATTAGCACAAACATTTCTGATTTTTATATTATATGGAAATTCCTATTTAAGGGTTTCAAACTAAGGTAAAAGTGACTTCATTTTTTATTTTTAAAAAAATTTTTTGGTCTACTTTAATGGAAGGGATTATT
>NW_027110402.1:83076-89045 GCF_000696795.3 Halyomorpha halys
GTAACCAATATCTTTTATATTTATTTTTTCTTTCCTGTTATTCTGACTACACCATGGCATTCATATCTAGACCCTTTGGTCCTTGATCTTATACCAACCAAATGCTCAAAATTCTATAAAAATCTTTCTAATCCCTCAGTTCAATCATTATTCAGTTCCACTCATTATCATCCACCTTGAAGGTAGAAACGACAGTGGCTAAGAGACCTTTTGTAAAATAAATTCGACAATTAAAGTTCTGGCAATGGGCAGATGCTCCGCTCATGTCGAGTGAATGTGGCTTTAGCGCACTTACTCAGCCTTCATTAGTCCATTACCAATGATGCGGTGAGAGTGCTGCGCTGGGATCTCGAAGGGTCTCGGCTCTACCCCTCATGCGTGGGAAATGAAGTGGGCTCTGGGACCCTCAAGTCGAGATTGTGAATATTGTATATCCTTTAAATATAAGAAGATGGTCAGGGTTGTGGTCAAAAAAGAACAAATAGTTTTAACTATTTAATGTCCAAAGTTTCGCCTCATTTTGTAGGGCTTCGTCAGGGCTGTTCAAAGTGATAAGTTAAACAAACATTAACGAAAGTCATAAAATGAAACAGAGAGTTGTAAGTTCGAATCCAGCTGTGGCAGATAATCATTTATAGTCGTACCCTGTGGATTCGGGAGTTCTCCGAGATCCCCCAGCCTCATTAAGGAGGTTAATTAATTGGGGAAAAAATCTTGCAGTCGAGTGTGATTCTGACTAAATCATCTCCTACCACAACCGTTAGTTTAGTAACAATACTTCATTCTTCTGTACCAAAAGTACCCATGAAGGTTCATAATTGCAATACTTCACAAGGATATAGACCAACGGTTGTTTTAGGAGATGATTTCTTCAGAATCACGCTTGAATACCAGATTCCCCCATTAAGAGTACCCACTTTATGAGGCTGGGTGGAGTACAGATGGCTTCTGAACCTACAGGGTTGAGTCACGGCTACATTAACAGAATAAAAAATTATTTCTCTCAGCCGGATTTGAACCCGGGTTTCAAGAACATTTAGTGCACCCTTTGAATTAAATAAACTAAAATTCAGTACTTAGAGTTTTTTTCTAGGCAGAAGAGCAACGTAAAATTGGTAATGAATTTCAGTCCTTAAAAAAAAAATTACTAGTTAGTGAATTTATAGTGCAAAGTCATTATTTCAGGAACGATGAGATGTACAGATAGGAGTACAAGAGCCCAGTGGAATAAGAATACTAGGGGATTACAAAATGTTAAAAAGAATTAATTTTTTATTCAGAGTTCCAGATCTTTGAAATCACCAATATAATGAAACTATTAATGTACGCTAGTGAACCTAATCGAATATCATTTAAAGTAGAGTTAATTTGAAAAAATATGAAACCCAATAGAAGTAACATTTCATTAAATAAATACTGAAAAATCAGTAGTTAGTGAATTAATTGTGGAGAATCATTATCTCAGAAACCATGAGACGCACAGATGTCGATTAGCACTCAAATTAAAGAGAGTTTAATGTGCTATAAAGTAGTTTATGACGTTTATCTTCGTCAAATTGAAGCTAGTTGAGTGTACTATAATAGTTCTTCTTCGTAGGAGTAGTATTGGAAGAAGGTGACCGCCCGTTATAAAGCTGGGAGGACCACCGAAGTTCTCCGGAGTCCACAGAGCTGACTTAAGGCTATTGTGAAACAGAAAATAATTATCTGTCAAAAACTAAGGCTTCGATAATTATTTTCTGTGTATATATATATATATATATATATACGGGTTAAAGCGCGTGGCTACTAACTCCAAGAACCGGAGTTTTTGTCGAAATTTTTGTCTGTTACACTGTAGCTGTGAGTCAACTCCTGTGGGTTCTGGAGCCCTCCTGGGGCCCGCCCAGCCTCTTAAATTGGGTAAAAATCTGGCGATGGAGCATGATTCTGACTAAATCAACTCCTTGCAGGACCGTTGGCTTAGTAACGATACTGAACCCCTGATCCTTTATGGTTTATAGCGGTAAAGATTTTAATTTTATGCGTATGAATATATTTATTTATTTATTATAAAGTTCTATTATCTTATTAACAAAATGCTTTTTGCTCACACTAAGGATTAATGATATCGGGAAGTGTTATCATTTAGTGAGCTACAGGGTTATATCTGTTAAGCTAACAGAGATATATTTCCCGACCTGATTCCTTACCATTTATCAAGCGGTATACAAAAAGGAAGAACCGTCGAGTTGCCTCCAAAAGTTTACTTCCTTTTTTTTTTTTCGTGTGTCGTAAGTAATTTGTCACTGTCAGAACTAGTTCCGTCTTTCGATACAACGTTCATTTTCGCTTCATTCATTTTCAGCTGAATACACCGCTCTTTACAATACACTGATCACAATGTTTGTATACTTATTGTTTTAATTAATTTTTTTTTTTACAATGAGGTATTAGTCTTTTTATTTTGTGAGTAGTAAATAACACAGGTATACAAAAAGAAACGTTTGATAATTTTTACTTTATAGTTTTTGGTGTACTCAAACCGAAAATGAATTCCATTTTTTTTTTTTTTATTATGCCAATTTTGTAGCACAAAAATTATACAAATCTTTTGTAGCTCCTAGGGTAGTCAACCGATCAACTTCAGATCTTTATATTGTCAAAACGCCATAAAAAATATGACAATCATTCAGAGAAGGAAGTAGTCAGAAGACTTATTCGGCAGCTACAAAACTAACTAGACAGTGTTATTCCAGATATTTTTTAAATATTGAAGTATTTTTTCTTGATGGTTGGAGGAAATGTAACTTTATAATGAAGACATTATTAAAACAACAAATATGTGCTGGCTAACTTCATTGGGCTGCTAGTTTTTGGTAAAAGGGCCCGAAAGGAGAAAAAAGGCAGTTATCTCACCCCAATTTCTGATTACTTTAATGAAAACTATGTATAATTTATAGTCAAAATTCATGAGTCTGCCAAGTATAGGTAGGGGGAATAAGAAATGGCCGCTGTTTCAAAGCGATAAAAAAAAACTAAATTTTTCATTCGGAGCTCTATATCTCAAAAAGTAGAAACAACACAAGAAAACCTAAGAGAACGTCAATTAAAGAAGAGCAAATTTGCTAAAATATTAGCCCTAATAGAGTTATTTACCTTAAATAGTTTACGAGATATAGCTTTTTAAAAAGCAACATTTCATAAACATGTTGTATGAGACGTACTGAAAGATCAGTAGTTAGTGAATTTATTTTGAAAAATCTATATCGTAAAAACCATTCGACGTACAGATGTCTATTAGCACTCAAATTAAAGCTAGTTTAATAAGCTATAAATAGTTTATAATGTTTATCTTCGTAGGAGTAATAGTTTACATGAAATTTGCTAAAATAAATTGATTTATAGTCGCTTGTTATATTAATTGTGTATGTAAAATTGCAAAATAAAAAAAAATAATAATCTGAACCAACCCTATGCAGCGATTTTTAGTAAAATTAAATTATGAAAAATATGGGATAAAATGTATTTTAGTAATAAATGAAATAGGAAATTTAGCCAAAATATAGTTGAAACCTGAGTGTGGGGAAGGTTACAAATATTGTGATAAATAATAATAATGAAAATCAACTGAGATTAAAAGTTTTAATTTTTAATTTAATATGAAGAAATAGTTCTGGCAATGGTAAGATTCTCCACTCAAGTTTACTGTTTGTGGCTTTAGTGCACTTGCTCAGCCTCCACTGACTCACTACCAGTGATGCGGCGAGAGGGATCCGTTGGGATCTTTTGAGCTCTGCTCTACCCCTCACACGTGGGGGATAGAGTGGGCTCAGGGATCCTCAGGTCGATTGTGTAAATATTGTATATATTATTTTATCATTATGTTATTTTATTTATTTATTTTTCATACAAATAGTTTGATTATGTTCATCTTGTCTATTCTTTTGTTTGTATATATTTCAAGAGTGTTTTTTATTTTTTTTTTTTTTATTTTATTTTAGTAAGTATGAGATCATTCATCACTATTACCTATTGCCCACAACTGTGTGGCAGATTGTAATATCTATCAATAAATAAAAAGTAATATCAAAAAATGACAAAATAGATAATTAGACATAAGCTAAGGACTGCTTATTAATAAAATTATATGATTCTCTCATGTTTTAATGTCTCATTGGGTAATTGTGGACTGAAATTAATGACCTGCATAAAGTTTTTTAAAAATTGATGTGGTACTAAAATTATTACGGTATGATAATTTATTAATAATATCGTTAATTGTTTAACATCTTTAAAAATCATACGTATAATAATAGCTGTTTGTGATTGATTGACCTCGAGGATGGCCGAATCGGCCGAAATGTCAGACTTAAAAAGAAATATAAATTGTTTTGAGACTAAAATTAGATAAAATTAATTTTATTTAAACAATAATTCATTTTTTGTAATCGTTCCAATTTTAGTATATACCGCCGAAGCGAGGGCTCTACCAAACCATCAAATTCCTCCCGCATCCAATCCTTACAATCCAAAATACTACGTAAAATGTTCCTTATTACGTTACAAATAAACTCGTTCACAAAGACCTTAACATCCCATTCCTTGCAGATTTGGCCCAAAACAGATATGCGTCTTTTCATTCCAAACTCCTAACCCATTAATTCTTAATCCCTCCTCCTTAATAATCCCCGATAATCCTCGGAGGTGTCTGAAAAGAAGATGGGCACGGGACCTTCTAATTTAAATTAATGCTTGAAGTGCCACCAATGGGTGGTTCCTTCCCAAGATTTTCAAGTGTATATGAAATATACAACATATTTACTTATTATATTTATTATTTGTACAGTTGTAAATCACATTAAATAAATAAAACATTTTTTTTTTAATTTACTCTCTTTTTTGCCATAAGTTTTTATTTTTGTATTCTAAACGCAAATTTAATTCATTAACATTTACAAGTTTGCTCTTCCTTTTGTTTTATTTTATTCTGGTTAATTTTTTTTCTTGAAATTTTCCAACCTAAAATATCAGGAAAGATGAGTTTATCATGGAAGAAGGAAAGGTACAGATGAGACATTGGCTATCTCTCAACGATGTTTCGGATGACTAAAAGGCAAAAATCAACACTTTACTTATTTCAAAATTTCCTTTTTGTATTCTATGGAGAAGAAAGGAGGTTATTAAAAGAAATGATGAAATAATGAATATTTTTTATAAATTGGTCACATAAACTAGGCCAATTTCTGAGGAACATCCTTTTCTGGTTCTATATACCCCCCCAATTTCATGTAGAACAGAGTGAGGTAATCCTCTATCATGGGTTGCATGAGCTGCAACCTATCGCTAATTTTTTGTGCCACTCCTATCAGAAATTCTCCATCTTTGACTAGCACGTCATGTTCCGGCTTCGAAGTCGCGAATTCGATTCCACTGAATGCTATGAGATTTATTTCATTGACCTTCACCTTCGGATGACGCTGGATATACAAGGTGTGGCTCATGTTGATAATAACGTTCTTGACCCTCATATAAGCGGACATAACGACTCCGTCGACGATCAGTTTAGGGAAAGCGATGGCAAAGAGTTCAAAGCGAAGGATGTATTTGAAGGTCACGTTCGACTGAATTGTGTCTGACGTGATATTACAATTGCCGAACCTCATCAGTGAATCCAATCCAGTCACTATAGGTTGCTTAGCGTAAACCTGCACAAAAAGGAATCCGTGTATATTAATAACATTTTAATAAATCTATTGTTTACAACAAAAACATTTAATTATATCATATTAATCCTGAAAGTAAGGTCATCTAATTTCTTTTTTTTAATACTAATTATCTTTATTAAATGATCAATCAGTTGAGGCTAGTTCAGAAAATTGATATTAAACAGCTAAAATGTGCTATGTATTGACAATACAGAGTTGAGAAAAAAGGTAAATTTCATTCAATAAATATTCTGAAAGTTGATCATAGCTGTTTAAGTAAGG
>NW_027110402.1:89890-95473 GCF_000696795.3 Halyomorpha halys
CGCCCAATTTTTACTCCGGGGAATACCTAAATTAAACAATAGCTGATGGTTAGTGGCTTTTCAAAGGGTCCGTATCAATAAGGGTTGCAGTGTAGGGCTTCTTACGGGAACACCTGAATTGTTATAATACTCTTATCTCCGAGCCATAAACAGAAAAGTGCTTCGGGTTGAGATCATAAGAGAAGCTGTCCCGATGGTGAGTTCAAAATGGCCTGCGGAGGAAGGACAGTTTTTGGAAGGAGAAATGAAGGGAGTCTTAGGAAGATGATTATTAGTATAATCAATAGTCAAAATTGATGAGTCTGCCAAGTATAGGTAGGGGGAATAAAAAATGGCGTCTGTTTCAAAACCTTAAAAAAACATTGTTTTTTCATCGGCAGCTCTATACCTTAAAAATTACCAACAACACTAAAAAATCTAAGAGAACATTATTTAAAAAAGAGCAAATTTTCTGAAATATTTTCCCTAAAAGAGCTATTTACGTCCAATAGCTCTCGAGATATAGCTTTTTAAAAAGCAAAATTTCCTAAAAATCTACTGAAAGATTAGTAGTTAGTTCATTTATTTTGAGAAATCTATAACTCAAGAACTATGTAATGTACAGATATCTATTAGCACTCAAATTAATGCTAGTTTAATGGAATATAAAAACGTTTATGACCTTTACCTTCTTAGGAATAGTATTTTACATGATATTTGCTAAAATAAATTGATTTATAGTTCTTCGGACGATAAGTTTGATTTATGAAAAACTTTATTTCAGAAACCATTGTCTGCTTGCACTCAAATTAAAGCGCTAGTTAAATTTGCCATAAAATATTTTATAACCTTTATCTTTGTATGAGTAGTAGTTTTTATGATATTTGACAAAATAAACTCACAAAATGTTAATTTCTAGTGGTTCGTATAAAATGTAGGAGATGTGAAAAAATATATCTCTAGATCCATAAGACGCACATATCTCTCTCAACACGCAAAATAAAGGAAATTTAACTTACTATAAAGTAGTATATGAACTTATCTTTGTAGGGGTAGTAGTTTTTGTGGTATTCACATATGAATATAAATTTGGCAAATGTAAATTTCTCCGAACAACTATAAATCAATTTATTTTAGCAAATTTCATGTAAACTACTACTCCTACAAAAATAATTCATAAGCTACTTTATAGCTCATTAAACTAGCTTTTATTTGAGTAATAACAGACATATGTACAGCAAATGGTTTTGGAGATATAGATTTTTAAAAATAAATTCACTTACTACTGATCTTTCAGTACGTCCCATACAACATTTTTATGAAATGTTGCTTTTTAAAAACCTATATCTCGAGAACTATTTAATGTAAATAACTCTATTAGGGCTCATATTTTAGCAAATGTACTCTTCTTTAAATGACATTCTCTTAGGTTTTCTTGTGTTGTTCCTACGTTTTGAGTTATAGAGCTCCGAATGAAAAATTAGTTGTTTTTTTTATCGCTTTGAAACAGCCGCCATTTATTCCCCCTACCTATACTTGGCAGACTCTTAATTATACATAGTTTTCATTAAAGTAATCAGAAATCGGGGTAAGATAACTGCCTCTTTTTTCCTGTTGGGCTCTTGTATTATATAGTAATATATTTCGAGGAATTGTAGGTCGGTTCCCCTTGAGAACAGATTTAGTTGTACAAGAGCCGTAGTGAAAAAATGGCAGTTATTTCACCCCACTTTTTTATAACTTTAATGAAAACTATGTATAATACTAGCCAAATGCATGAGTCTGCCTAGTATAGGTAGGGGTAATAAAAAATGGCGGCTGTATCAAAACTAATATTTCTTTCGGAGTTTACCTTAAATAAGGGTAGATTCGCTAAAATGTGCGACATAATAGAGCTATTTACGTTTAATAGTTCTCGAGATATAGTTTTTAAAAGTAGCATTTAGCAAAAAATACACTAAAAAATCAGTAGTGGATTTATTTTGAGAAATCTATATTTCAAAAACCACTCGACGCACTAACATATATTAACACTCAAATTAAATCCAATTTGATGCACGACAATGTAGTTTATGACGTTTATCTCGTAGGAGTAGTAGATCTCATGATACTTGACAAAATTAATTCACAAAATGTAGATTTCTAGCTGTTTGGACAGACTTGAAAAAGCGGCACATTTTTATATTGTGTCATTAAAACTCACTTTCTTGCAGATATGGAGCTGATTACTGTGGTAGTAGGTTGAGGACTTCTTAAATCTCAAAGTGGCTTGGACAGAACGGACTAAGTAATCGAAGTGGTTATTCCAAACGCCTTCCTGCATCTCAGCAGATGCTAGCAGCATCCCACCTGCTATTAGCGTCATAACTACTGACAACTTCATCATTCCGTTATACAAACAGAGGACCTGAGTATTCCCATAGCCTCTTATATATTCATCCTTTTATCCTGATTATTTTTTTAACAAGTTTTAATCCTTTGATTTAGCGTTATCCTCGTTATCACAGTAATTTTCGTCTCTTTATCTTTGTGGTTGAAAACTGATAATCATTGATTATTACTGAACCTATCGGATTGTAAATTACATAATTTTTTAAAAAATTAAATGTAGAACCGATTTACCGTATTATTTCAAATAACAAAGAAGATGGTCAGGGCTGCGGTCAAAATGTTTTTTTTATTTATATATTTAATGTATTTTACAACTGTACAAAATAATATAATAAGTAAATATGTTGTATGTTTTATATACACTTGAAAATCTTGGGAAGGAACCACCTATCGGTGGTACTTCAAACATTAATTTAAATTAGAATGTCCCGTGGCCATCTTCTTTTCAGACGCCTCGGAGGATCATCAGGGATTGTTAAGGATGAGAGATTAAGAACTATTGGGTAAGGAGTTTGGAATGAAAAGACGCGTATCTATCTGTTTTGGGTCAAATCTTCAATGAATTTTTTTTTTTTTTTCAAGTTAAGGTCTTTGTGGATGAGTTTATTTCTAGCGTAATAAGGAGTATCAAGGATTGTACGTAGGATTTTGGATTGTAATAATTGGATGCGGGAGGAATTTGATGGTTTGGTGGAGCCCCAGAGCTCGATTCCATATGTCCAAATTGATCTGATTATCGTAGTGTATACTAATTTTTTGTAGTGAATGGGAAGTTTAGAGCGTTTGTCAAGTGTTGTAACAATCGGAATCTACGACCAGTTTCTTGTCGTTTCAGTCTTGTATGGATTCCAAGAAAGTCTCTTGTCAAGATGGAGTCCTAAGTATCGAATCTGTTTTACACGGGTTAGTAGAGTATTTAGAAAGGATACTGTAGGACATTATTTATTTTGATTCTCCAGTTTTGACAACATTCCTCAATAGATGTTATGTGTCATGTACATGTGTCATCAGGGTATGTTGTCAGGACTGTGTTGGGATATCAGCTGTATAAACCGTATAAAGAATGGGACCTAAGATGCTACCTTGAGGAACACCGGCAGACTGAGAAAAGAGAGATGAGTAGGCTAGGTTATGATTTACTTCAAAGGTTCTATCAGTGAGGTAGCAGCGGATTATAAGGAAAGATGTAGGGGGTAGGAATCGACGAAGCTTAAAGAGCAGACCCGAATGCCAGACTCGATAAAAAGCTTGTTCAACATCGAGGAAGACTCCCGTGCAGTACATACCGCCCTCCAATGTGGAAGATATGGCATCAACCACTCGATGACTCTGTTGTATGGTAGAATGAGATGTTCTAAATCCAAATTGGTGGTCAGGAATAACATGATATGAGTCAAGGATTGGGTAGAGGCGACACTTAACCCACGACTCTACTCCAAACTACAAGCGGCAAAGATGGCTTTCTGTAGGAGAAGCCTAAGGATTACCCACCTAGATAGAGTCAGGAATAGTATTGGAAGGAGCAGACTGCAATGGTATGGGCACGGTCAGCGTATGCCAGAACGTAGGAGGCAGGTAGGTTGAAGATAACCAGGATTATCTATAAATGGAAATAACCAGGAAGACGAAGGAGAGGAAGACCCCGAACCCGGTGGAAGGACTGTGTGGAGGAGGACATGGTCGGCAGGGGACATGAGGAGGAAGACTGGTGGGGGTAGGGAGAACTGAAGGGACAGTCTGACTTGGCCAGGCAACCTATTGGGGGGGGGACTGCATAAGTAAAAAATAAGATTGAAAAGTGAAAGTTTGGCTACTGAGTGCCTTGTTGGTCTTCTAACTTGTTAGGAAGGGAAATAAGATGAGCTAATTGACAACTGTCATCACATTATCATAATTGCCATCCATTGATTCATTTGTTATAAAAACATCCAAATCAATGCTAACACAATTATAACACAAACTACGAACAAGTAACCTAACACAACAAACTAAATGGTGACGAGATCAGCTGGTCTGTTGCTGTCATTCTTCATTTAACAAACCTATTAACAGGCTCTCAACCATATTATATGTTATATCGTTTTAACATAGTTTAAAATGGACATATTTCTCCATTTAACTTGAGTTTTCCATTTAACATGTTAAACTAAAAATCATGAATACCCCTAAAGATACAAAAACAATTAAACATAGTAGGATCATACGATACAAAAAAGTAAATTAAGGAAGGGTTAAAATTGTATAAATATAAGTGAAAAGAAAATTATATACAAATGAACAAAAATAAGAAATAAAAATATAAAATAAACAATGTTAAACAAAAAAAAATTACGTTAACTATTAGGCGACCAGGAAGATCTCAGGAGTACCGATGAATTGATTTTGTCATTCCCAGACTTGGCCATTTAATTGGAAAGATCAAAGAAGAAGAACTATTAGGTTAAAAATGAATAAGGGACTATTCATTACATAGATTTAATAATATTGTTAGTTATTATTTTTTTTCTGTTTATCATTGTCTATTTTTTTATTATAATTATTTATTTCTTCTGTTTGTTCATTTACATCTAATTTTCTTTTCTCTTATATTTACATACTTTTAGCCCTTCCTTAATTTACTTTTTTTTTTCTTATTATCCTACTATGTCCAAATATTTTTAGTTGTTTTGTATCTTTTTCGTCTTTACCTAGTAAAGCTTTACAACGTGGGCTATATTTAATTTTTTTTTTAAATATCACCTAATTAGCGAATAGGGCGTGAAAACAAATATGTGCTGTTTTTAGTTGAATACAAAAAATCTCAAATACAAACTGATTTTGTGCATAAAATGATTACAGATACTTTATCGCTGTAATATATCTACTTACATTATTAAAGTAACTGTTTGCATTCAGATGTCTATTGGCACTAGAATCAAAGCTAGTTCAATAAGCGATAGTATATTACTTTCATCTTCATAGGAGTAGTAGTTTTCATGGTATTTGCTAAAACAAATTGATCTCTAGTTATTTGAATAAGAAAAATTTGTATTCATATGTAAGTATCAAAAAAACTACAACCCCGACGAAGATAAACGTTACAAACTACTTTATAGAACATTAAACTGTCTTCAATTTGATTGCTGGAAGACATCGGTACGTCTAAATGTTCCTAAGATGTGGACAAACATTTTATACGAACAGCTAGAAATTAACTGGAAGATTATTGATTGA
>NW_027110402.1:97253-98962 GCF_000696795.3 Halyomorpha halys
ATTTGTCAAGATTGGTTTGTTGTTCAGATTCATGTACGCTATGTCTGACTGCAGTTAACCGCAACGCAGATCGGCAACACTCGATAAGATTCATCAAATTCCGGCCACTTCTGGCACCAATAAGCTTTCTTTTCATCTCCAGAACTTTTAAGTTTATAATTGTATATGGAGGTGATACCTGTTTCGTTTAATATAATTAAGTTTATATCTGCGGAAGAGCATTAATGTTTTATATATTTTAAAAAAAAAATTTAAAAATTTTTCCAGAACCCCACGTTCCCTGTATAATATGTCACAGCCCACGAGGTTGATGTGTGAACTTTTAATTCTCTTGTATATGGGGCGTTATTGCTAGCTATCAAATTAGTGATGGAGTTTAAACCAAATTAGGCTTTACTGACTCTTTCTGCAAAGTGGTGCTCCAAGATCAACTTCAAGTAATTATTAAACTCAGATATTTATATTCATTACTAACTCAACTGGGTTTTCCTCAAACCTGGATATCTGATTAATGGTGTAATAATTGGAGCTATAATACGGTTTCCACTATCACAGTGGCTGCGGCAATTACTGTAATGGTTGTAAACTGACACCTTGCACACGGGCCATTCTGCTGTATTCTACGACTTCACATGTATTTGAAACACTATACCGTACTGCATGTTGATGCTTTTGCATGATGATCGCTATACTTGAACACTTCATGTCAATGTTACTCCTATTGATCATTTATTTTTTTCTCTTACAGAGTATCCTCCTGGCTGGAGCTCTCTTGGGAAGTGTGAGGGCAGATCCTTGCTACTTTAACCCGATCTGCTCTTGCAAGCCGCTCAACTCCGACACCAACAAGACGAGGGACAACGTCCGCGATGTCTCTTGTGTCGGCGTACCCTTCTCCAGACTTCCAGGTAACCCAGAGATGGAATAATATTTTTCTAGTCAAAGAAAATTTTCCTAAGTCGGACAGGGTCCTCCAGAGTTATCTGTGTTGTGATAATCTTTTACTCACAGTGAAGACGTTGATAATTAAGGAG
The DNA here is from genome assembly GCF_000696795.3 of Halyomorpha halys. NCBI lineage: Eukaryota > Metazoa > Arthropoda > Insecta > Hemiptera > Pentatomidae > Halyomorpha > Halyomorpha halys. Next base: position 98,288 of record NW_027110402.1, read on the forward strand.
TTCAAGTTGATTTACCCTTGAATCGTTGTATTTCCATGCATCCTGCCTTTACCTAGTTATCCATTCCCACCATCTTACGTCTCAGATTTTCTTAAATTCAAATCTCCTATTCATTCTTCAGACCTATATTCAACCTACTGAACTACAGCATTTGATCGAGCCTTCCTTACCAGTGCCCTTCCCACCTTCAAATCCCGCTTATTCGTTTTCCTGCTATCCAGTTCCAACGGAATTAAAATAGACATTTCATACGCACGTTCAAACTGTTGTTCGTTTTTGTTTAGTCACGCAAAACATCATTGATCATCAACGCCATTTATACCTTATATTATTTTGCATATATATTTTACATTTGTTTAGTTACATTTTTTTAATTTTACAAAAGATCTACATGACTAAGACCTATGGGCTAGTTGAGCTATGGGGCTCTACTAAACCATCCAATTCCTCCCGAATCCAATGCTTACAGTCCAAAATCCTTCGTAAAATCCTTAATGCTCCTTACTTTGTCACAAATCAAATCATCCATCAGGACCTCAATGTCCCCTATGTTGCCGATTCGGGCAGAACCAGATACCAATCCTTCCATAATAAACTTCCCAACCCCCCAAACCAACTCGTTTCTAACCTGGCTTCTCCTTCATTACCTAATAATCCTCCTAGGCGTCTGAAAAG
>NW_027110402.1:104187-106593 GCF_000696795.3 Halyomorpha halys
ATCTATTCTTCCTATTATAACTTACATTTTGCCAGTTTAATAATCTCAGAATTTTATTTATAATCTTAAACACTTTCTTGAGACTGGTTAATTTTGTTTAAATAAATAATTTAATTTTATTCATTTTAATCTCAACACATTTTATTTTTCCAACGTCCGACGTTTCCGCCAATCCTGCCATCCTCTGGGGCAATCTACCACAAAACAGCTTTTATTACATCTATGATCCTCAACAATTCAATATACTTAACATTATTTTTTATAATTGATCTTACCTTAATACAAGATTGGAACTAAATGATGTAAAAACTCGTCTTCATGCAGACTATTCTGCCCAGGTCAAAACAACAATTTCTATGAAATATTATATATTAGGTAAACATATTTTTTTGTTAATAAGTATATCCTACATTATGTGTAATTATATTAACTAATTAGGTAAATGTAGGTAAATCAAAATAAAATTGATAGTTGGGTAGACTAAAATGGATAAAATAATAATTTTACAATACAATACTTAATTAATAGATTTAATATTACTTAAATTAATACAATAATCTCTGAATGTTTGTTGAAAAAAAAAATTAAAGAAGGCAACTATCGTACAAAAGGTTTAGAAAATATTTTTGCCAGCAATCTCAGACTAATGCTCCCATATCAAACCTCTTCTTCAGCTCTTAAATTTTGTATTTATTATGTCTTACATTGAATTTATTTATGTACAGTATAAATATACAATAGATAATAGCTAATCAAAAAATTTAAAAGTAATGAATAAATTTTATGAAGTAGCAATGAAATAATGGGGGTATTTCTTGGAATGCGAAATTACATATTTTTATTTTACCCAATAGTACAAGAGCCGGGAAGAAAAAAAGGCAGTTATCTCACCCCAATTATTGATTACTTTAATGAAAACTATGTATAATTAATAGTCAAAATTGATGAGTCTGCCAAGTATAGGTAGGGGGAATAAAAAATGGCGCCTTTTTCAAAACCTTAAAAAAACACTAATTTTTCATTCGGAACTCTATATCTTAAAAACTACAAACAACACTAAAATACTTAACAGCACATTATTTAAAGAAGAGTAAATTTGATAAAATATTAGCCCTAAATGAGCTATTTACGTCCAATAGTTCTCGAGATAAAGCTTTTTAAAAATAAAAATTTCTTAAAAACCTACTCCAAGATTAGTAGTTAGTTAATTTATTTTCAGAAATCTATACCTCAGTAAAAGTGTGACATACAGATGTCCATTAGCACTCAAATTAAAGCTAGTTTAATGGACTATAAAGAAGTTTCTGACCTGTACCGTAGGAATAGTAGTGATATTTCATGATATTTGCTAAAATAAATTTATTTATAGTTGTTCGGACAATAAATTTGATTTATGTAAAACTTCATTTCAGAAACCATTTGACGTACAGATGTCTGCCAGCACTCAAATTAAAGCTAGTTAATAGTGTTTATCTTTGTAGGACTAGTAGTTTTTATGATATTTGACAAAATAAACTAACTAAATGTTAATTTCTAGTTGTTCTTATAAAATGTTGGATTTTTTAATAAAAATATCTCTAGATCCATGAAACGCACATATGTCTGGCAACACTAAAAAAAAAGGGAATCTAACTTACAATAAAGTTGTTTATGACTCTTATCTTCGTAGGAATACTGGTTTTTATGATATTCGCATATGAATATAAATTTGGCAAATGAAAATTTGTCCGAACAACTATAAATCAATTTATTTTAGCAAATTTCATGTAAACTATTACTCCTACGAAAATAAACTTCATAAACTACTTTATAGCTCATTAAAATAGCTTTAAGTTGAGTTATTACAGACATATGTATAGCAAATGGTTTTGGAGATATAGATTTTTTAAAATAAATTCCCTAACTACTGATCTTTCAGTACATCCCATACAACATTTTTATGAAATGTTGCTATTAAAAAGGTATATCTCGAGAACTACTTAACGTAAATAACTCTTTTAGGGCTCATATTTTAGCAAATTTGCTCATCTTTAAATGACGTTCTCTTAGGTTTTCTTGTGTTGTTCCTACTTTTTAAGATATAGAGCTCCGAATGAAAAATTAATCTGTTTTTTAAAGGTTTTGAAACCGCCACCATTTTTTATTCCTCCTGCCTATACTTGGCAGACTCATCAATTTGGCTAGTAATTATACATAGTTTTCATTAAAGTAATCAAAAATTGGGGTGAGATATCTGCCTTTTTTCTCCTCTTGGGCTCTTGTACTGTAGTATAATAGTATTACAAATATTGTAATATTTCCGAATGGAATAGAAATTACGTTCCCCAGTTTCGGCACCTCTTAAGTATCGTCGAGTGAAAACCGTGAAAAAAGGAGAAAAAGGATATGAAATGACTAGCACGGGTT
>NW_027110402.1:106658-109086 GCF_000696795.3 Halyomorpha halys
TTAATAAGTATATCCTACATTATGTGTAATTATATTAACTAATTAGGTAAATGTAGGTAAATCAAAATAAAATTGATAGTTGGGTAGACTAAAATGGATAAAATAATAATTTTACAATACAATACTTAATTAATAGATTTAATATTACTTAAATTAATACAATAATCTCTGAATGTTTGTTGAAAAAAAAAATTAAAGAAGGCAACTATCGTACAAAAGGTTTAGAAAATATTTTTGCCAGCAATCTCAGACTAATGCTCCCATATCAAACCTCTTCTTCAGCTCTTAAATTTTGTATTTATTATGTCTTACATTGAATTTATTTATGTACAGTATAAATATACAATAGATAATAGCTAATCAAAAAATTTAAAAGTAATGAATAAATTTTATGAAGTAGCAATGAAATAGTGGGGGTATTTCTTGGAATGCGAAATTACATATTTTTATTTTACCCAATAGTACAAGAGCCGAGAAGAAAAAAAGGCAGTTATCTCACCCCAATTATTGATTACTTTAATGAAAACTATGTATAATTAATAGTCAAAATTGATGAGTGCCAAGTATAGGTAGGGGGAATAAAAAATGGCGGCTTTTTCAAAACCTTAAAGCAGCAATTTTTTATTCCCCCTTCCTATACGTGGCAGACTCATCAATTTTTACTAGTAATTATACATAGTTTTCATTAAAGTAATCAAAAATTGGGGTGAGATATCTGCCTTTTTTTCTCCTCTTGGGCTCTTGTACTATAATATTTCCGAATGGAATGGAAATTACGTTCCCCAGTTTCGGCACCTCTTAAGTATCGTCGAGTGAAAACCGTGAAAAAAGGAGAAAAAGGATATGAAATGACTAGCACGGGTTCCGGAAATAAAATGGCTTTATTCCGTCCAGTACTGCTATATATACATATCAATCAGCTGTTCGACATCATTAGCTGATAAGACATATACTCAGGGCGTAACTTTTAAATATACACAGACACTAATGCCCTACACTGAAAATTAAGTTTTTTAGAAGAAAAAAAAATGCTGTTCCAAAACCTGAGTCTTCTACTCTTATACCGCTTTACTATAATATTTACTCTGATATTATAACTTCTAACTTGATATTTTTTATTTAAATTCCTAGACACTTTTACTAAATGTATATCAGCACACCTAATCAAATTTGTGGATATGACGTGATAATACACTTTTTAGGGAAGATACCACTATAGATATGTTGTGTGTACATATAAAAAAAAAATTCTGATCAATTAATATAACAATTAAAACTTATAGGTTGACTTAATCTTAATTTAAATGCTTAATCTTAATAAATTTACATTATTACACAAAAGAGTATAAAAGCGAATATAAAATAAAAACAAAATAAAATTTAGTTTAAACCCCACGTAGTCTTTGGGTGTACTCCTGGCAGAACACAAGGTTGTGCGATATTTCCTTTCTGTCTCACCTTCCCGAGAAGTTTGAGGATGACACCAACCACAACTCTCTTATTCAGGACGTGCTGAAGAATCGTCACTGCACTATATCCCCACTTCTAGTTTTAATGACCGTCCATTGAAGTAGAACACCATAATTTTGAAAAACAAAACATATACGATAACATTTCTCATATTGTGATATTTCGGTTCAAACAGTAAAGACAGAGGGACTGATACACTATCACCCCTTCACATTGAACAGTCGTAACGTGTTCCAAAATCAAACTGCCACCTTCACCAAAAAACAAAACCCAGTGTTTTAGTATTAATGACCGTCCATTGAAGTAGAACACCATAATTTTGAAAAACAAAACCTATGCCATAACATTTCTCATATGGTGCTATTCCGGTTCAAAAAGTAAAGAAAGAGGGCCTGATAAACTATCACCCCTTCACATTGAACAGTCGTAACGTGTTCGAAAATCAAAACTGCCCCTTTCACAAAACCAAAACCCACTCGTTTCAACATATCGCTCGTGTTTTGTTTTGTTTCCCATGACAACCATCACACCTCTTGTCTACGCAGATATAGCCAGTGTTTTTATTTCACAATGACAACCGTAACACCCCTTGTCTACGCAGATATAGCCAGTGTTTTTATTTCACCATGACAACCGTAACACCCTTTGTTCACGTAGATATCGCCAGTGTTTTTATTTCACCATGGCATCCGTAACATGTGATAATATACTGTCACAAAATTAATTCTGATAAAAATTATATATAAATAAAAAATATGCTGCTATAGAAAAGTATGTAAACAAAACCATGGAAGAAACGTGTCAACGAAAAGAAATTAGTCGATATGTTACTAGTCGATAGGTTCCAATTTTTTAAAATTTGTAATACTACTTTTTGGTTACTCTCCTTCCTATAGGGAATGACATATAGAGATTACCACTATATTCTAACCAGGGTTGGAAAATCGAGCTTTCATTC
>NW_027110402.1:110741-111673 GCF_000696795.3 Halyomorpha halys
AAATGTAATCGAATTAAGTATATTTTTGATAGTAAATTATATAGATACAATCATTATGTGTAATAATGGTAGCATATACTGTATTTATCAATGACCTTTTTTTCCCTTTACATCTGCGTCGGTCCTTGTTAGTCTTTTTATAAATATATATATTCTACTGATCTAATTCATCATACTTCTTGTGCAGTTCTCCTGCTTCTATCATAAGATTATAACTGAGAGGAGAAATAGAACCTACCAACGGTTGATCCTAACAGCCTTCGATAGGCAGAGACAAATAGAACCGAATGAAAAATGCTCTGATCGGGGATTTGCCTGGAGTAGCTCTATCCCATGGGAAGATCCTCGTCCCAGCTTCCACAGACCGTGACTTTAAGTCTCAGGTGGCCGTCTCTTCCACCTCCTCTTATAATACAGTATGGAATAAAATAGTGATTGGTTCCTCAATTAACTTATTTGTTTATCTTATACACGAATATGGTTGATCAACAAATCTTACAGCAATAATTGATTACTAAGTATCACTATAGATTCATGTCTGTTAAAGTGTGGTTCGGCAAGATACCTTTTTCTGTCATTACACAACCATGTTTTACTCATTTAAAAAAAATAATTTTATCCCCTTACTTAGACCTGTCTGGCATATGAGGTGCGGCAGCAGTAGAATAGCGTGCCGGACTTGCACATGTCACTAGTATCAATAATCAGTAATTTTTTTTTCAGTTTTTTAATTTAATTTTTTATATCTTCGCCTACAATATCCTTTAATAATACCCCACTTATTCCTGTCGAACAGAGTACTTAGGACTACATCTCGACAAACGACTGACATGGAATCCTTATACTAAAAAGACAAGAAACTGCTCGTAGATTCCGACTATTGCAACATTTACTAGACAAACGGTCTAAATTGCCAATCCATTACAAAAGAC
>NW_027110402.1:114883-115181 GCF_000696795.3 Halyomorpha halys
TCTTTTGTGAGGATTCCAGGTTAATCGTTTGTCCGGATGTAGTCCATGGTAGCGGATCTGTTCGACAGGGGTAAGTGCAGCATTATTAAAGGATACTGCAGGGCAGTCGGTACGGCGAAGGGGAAAGGTGATTTCATGGGATTTGTCGAGGAAAAAGTAAGAAAAAATAAATTGTAAACACGTTTTTGACATTTTGGGAAGAGCTATTAAAAGACTATTCTTATTTGGGAAGATAATATCATAATCAATTATTGTTAATTTTTAGGATATTTTTTTCAATTATTGAAATATTATTTCC
>NW_027110402.1:115751-117005 GCF_000696795.3 Halyomorpha halys
GAAGATAATATCATAATCAATTATTGTTAATTTTTAGGATATTTTTTTCAATTATTGAAATATTATTTCCGATCCCTCTAAAAAGTTCTAGCATGAAATTAATATTGGATTGATCTGTCAATGTATTTTTTTTACTGTTTAAATATATTTTTCTATGGACGTTTTATCTTAGGTAATAAAATCAATGGGCCAACTGAGAGGCAGGGGGTCAAAGTTCAGGTCTGAACTAATCCTCTGATCTCTTACATTCCTTTAACTTTTCCTCTATTCGACTTTCTACAGCATCCGAGGAGGGCAAGAAGTTCACTGTTCGGACGAAAGAAGATGTTGATGATGTTGGAAGTAGTTTAGCTTTGCGTCGGGATAGTGAGTTTAGAGGGAAAACTTTCTACCACAACGTGAACTGGTTTCATATGGAAATTTTAGACTTCGAATAAGCTGTCGATAGACTTAACCTAAGCCGTAACTTGGAGTATACGAGTAGTAGTAACATTTTCGATCTAACTTGTATAGTATAACCCGTAATCAAAGGATAAGCTCTTGTATTGTTCTGAAACACAAAATTAGATATAGCCTTATTTTAATATTGGAATATTAAACAGTGCTATATTAAAGTATTGAATTGCACAAAATTTCATTAACGAATTATGCTATGTATTTTAAGACAAAATTTTTAATTGTTCATTGTGAAAATAAAGTAAAATCAATTCTAAAAAGGTATTAAATCATTACACAATGCTTTATAATTTAAATTAATTTTACGAGTTCATTTAGAGCTATTTAATGAGGTTGTGGTGGCAAGATCTTCAGCGGCAATAGATGGCGTTTGCAAAGAGAGTGTTTGAAATGGGTTTGCCACTGTCGAAATTATAATCAACATTTTTATTTCTTTAGGATATTTCTTTTAAATCTATTTTTAATTATAATTCATTTAAAGTTTCATTATTTTACGTTTGTTTTAGTGGCAAACCCATTTGAAACCTTCCGCAATTATGCAACGAATACAACACTACTTTAAAAACATAAATAAGAATAACTTAATTACCTTGTCATTACCATTTTCCAAAATATCAATGTCTCAAACGTAAAGAAACGCCTGCGTACTGCCAGTATTCCAATAACAATTTGACAATAAGCAATATTTTTCAACAATGCCCATATTTCGCACCACACCTCAATAGCTTACGACTAAACCCAGATATTTCAAAAACCCTCTGAGACGTTGATAAAACAATAGAATTAGTTTTTCAGTTT
>NW_027110402.1:117415-119184 GCF_000696795.3 Halyomorpha halys
AGTAAATGTTGCAATAGTCCGAATCTACGAGCAGTTTCTTGTCTTTTTAGTCTTGTATGAGGATTCCATGTCATTCGTTTGTCGAGATGTAGTCCTAAGTAACGGATCTGTTCGACAGGAATAAGTGGGGTATTATTAAAGGATATTGTAGGGCAAGAGGTCATGGGTTTACGTCGAAGGGTAAATGTGATTTGGTGGGATTTATGCAACAAATTCAACCCTACTTTCAAAACTTGAATAAGAATAACTTAATTACCTTGTCATTACCATTTTCCAAAATATCAATGTCTCAAACGTAAACAAACGCATACGAACTGCCAGTGTTCCAACAACAATTTAACAATAAGCCATATATTCCAACAATTCCCATATTTCGCACCACACCTCAATAGCTTACGACTAAACCCAGATATTTCAAAAACCCTCGGAGACGATGATAAAACAATAGAATTAGTTTTTCAGTTTCTTTTTCTACAACATTGAACGGAAGAAAAAATAATAATAAAATAATAAATAATCAAATTAAAAAATAAATAAAATTAAACGAATATAAGCTAAATTAAATAAAATATAAATGTCGTTGATGACCAATGAAGTTTGGCGCCACTAAACAGAAACAAACAGTCGTAAAAATGTAGTAAAATTTTTCGATTTTGAAGAAATGATTTTTTTTTTCATTTTATGGATAAATACGAAGATTCTCTACTTTCGGTAATGAGAAAGCAAAAAAATACAAAATAAACATAATACATCAGTTCATAATATCAAAATTATAAAATATCGCTATAACTCCTCCAGAACGACCTAACTTTAAAAAATGCAGAAAATCATAACGCAAAAGTTTATTATTCAATACAACTTTATAGTTTAATCAAAATAAAATTTAAATTTATTATATAAGGTCCATGTCATATCTGTCTTTCGGTTTGCAGACAAATTTCTTTAGAGCATAATTGATCGAAACGTTAAACCAGAATTTTAAGCAATTTTTAGGAATTGTGCTTGTTGGAAACATATCGGTTTTTTTTTTTTATAGGATTCCGTCCCTAAGTGGTGCTGAGGTTACGTGGACCATATACAAGATATGGCAAAAACAATATGCCACCCCCCTTCTAGTCCATATGAATATTCATTTCAACGCTAGAACAAACTAAAATACCGATACCTCTGTGAACTGAACAGCGTGTTAGAATAGAACTTTTATTTGTTCGTTTTAGGTTATACACCATTCAATGATCTTATACGTAAATATTATTTTTTCTAAAATAATTGTCTTTAAAACTCTACATTATTTGTCTATATTATAACTCTTATTTCAGGAAATGTGTTTTCAACCTGAAAAATCATTTTCCTTAAATCATCAAATATTAAATTTATCCATTTTTCATCACTAATTAAAATGTGTACTTTAGAGGAAACTAATTTCAAAATTCGGTATTTTTCCCAATTTTTAACTATGAGGATGAATCTCTGGGATATTACAGTAAGAGTTTCCACAGAACGAGCATCTCAATACAGGGATATGTTTTTCACTAAGACCTTCAAGTACCCACAGTAGAAAAAAGTAGTACTCTATTTTAATTATGTTTTCTTCTCATAATTCATTTATATATAGGATAACACATAGCTGACATCAAAGGCTATTTAATTATATATAAGAAGATGGTCAAGGTTGCGGTCAAAAGAGAAACAAAAATAGTTTACAACTATTTATTTTCCGACGTTTCGCCCCACTTTGTAGTTGGCTGGCTGGCTACCTTCTCCCCACT
>NW_027110402.1:120239-125161 GCF_000696795.3 Halyomorpha halys
GGCTCTTCAAAATTTCCTCTGTATTTTTCTCCCACTTCCCTTTTGGGGCGTTACCTTATTTTTAAATCTCCTCTCTGATTGGGCGTCTCCCTCCTCAGGGCCGAGAATGTGTAAAAAAGTTTGACATGTCTAGGAAGGGCCTGCAGCTGCTTAATTCCGATCCCTCGTCAAACCCGTCATTTTGTTAGAACACTTAAAGGTTAGCCAATCTAATTTTCTCAGGGGCCTCTGGTAATGTAAAAAACTTAATATAGATGTTTTCATATCATATCCAGGGACGCTAAAAGCTTCGCAGAAGGATACCGTGACCAAGTATAGGGGCAGATGACGAAACACCTTAATAATGCTCAGGATTGTCGAAAGACCGATACATTGCAATATATACATATATACTATTAAATTATACTTCGATATACTGGTTTCAATCAAAATCGTGAGAGCCGTTCTTGAGAAAATCGAAAAAAATGTGTAAAATCGATTATATAAATTGCTAGGTTACTCAATTATGCCCAAAAAATACGGTAAAATTCACGGATACACTTGCCCCAAAAATGTAATTTCAATTTCGTACAACTTTATGTTTTTCATTATGTTTTTACAACTATTCATTGTCTGTTCACAGACAACATGCACAACGAACATTAACATAACAAGACTTGGTCGTTTGGCTTTAGGGAACATCAAAACATGTGTTTCAACCGAAAACTCAAATTCCAATATTTTCACAATCCCAATATTTTCCCTTACTACATATTTCATATGTAGGTAAGTGAAAACAAAAATCGAATTGATGTATGAATTTCTTTTTATTCTTATCTTCCTATTTTTGGTTATTACGAATTCGATCTGCCGAACTATATTTCTGTTGCATGGGATTACAACCTACCCGTATGTAATTGTATCATTACTACTTAAATTTGGTCACAGCTATCTACATTTGCTCACAGCGTTAACTTAAAAATAATAAACAAACCCCTAACAGATTATTTTCAATAGAGGTTGGGCCTAAATTCAATTTATATTATGATATCAGCCAATAAAAAACATAAATATAGTTCTAATCCAAGAGCCCAAAAGGAAATAAAAATTTGAATTCACCCCGATTTTACATTACTATATTGAAAACTATAAACTTAATTGATAAAAATTTAATTGATTGGAGAAGATGGTTAGGGGGTTTGGTCAGCTAAAACAACATAAATAAACAAAGGATTATTTATTTATGCCGACGTTTCGAGCTGGGTTTCAGATCTTCATTAGGGCTATTGAACAAAAGGGATAACAACCATCATTTAGAGAAACATAAAACTGAAAATAAATAGTATACAATCAAATTTGGAATTATATAAAATATTGAATTGAATAATACAAAATAATTGACTGATAACCATGGAATCAGACATTAGTAAATCGAACAGTGAAAGATGAAATATATTATGTAGGTAAGAAAATAGGAATAATATAAGATATGTGAGTGGTGTCTAAAAAATGAATTAATTTCCCATTCTGTATATTTCTTCTTTTACTTTTTTCCTATATTGTTTTTACATACGCTTTAATGTTTATCTAAATTTAAAAAAAATAATAATAAGTTAATACTCACACTGTTATTCATATATAAGTCACGCACCCATTGTATCATATATTTCATTTTCTGTCATACTGTTCAATTTCTAAATTCAATTTTGTTTTTTCATTTTCTCCACTTACATATCTTCTTACCTGCATAATATTATATTTCATCTTCCATTGTTATCAATCTGCTACTGTCAAATTCCATGATTATCAATAAATTATTTGTTATTATTCAATTCAATATTTTGTATAATTCTAAATTTGTTTGTATACTATTTCTTGATACACACGGACAATGAGCATTCTTCCACAAGTTTCTACTGCTAATCAGGATATAAATTTCTACTACTAATCAAAAGATAAACTACTACTCCTACGAAGATAAACGTCATATTCATATTATATTTCATCAAAGTAACTATAGTTACTTCTATCATTACTAATGATTTTTTTATCTATTTGAAAAAACTCAAAAGTTAATTTCTTGTAACTCCTGGAACAGCAATTTTTCCTCCTAATTGTGGTTGGCAGAGTTATCAATTTTGACTCTTACCTGTATATAGTTTTCAATTAAGTATTAAGAAATCGGAGTGAAATCTTTTTTTTTTTTCCGGACCCTCTAAAATTGAAATAAAAAGTGAATTATTAAGTGCATTACTGTGGAAAAAAAAGTAATTCGTGTTGTGTCTTACATTTTACTACCTTTGGTATTTTAAGGTTACCTGTTATGTTTAATATCATATATGAGCTATCCATTCTAAAAAAGGAGCTATTTTAAGTCTGGAGGTGAGGGGCCTCCTCGTGTTGTATCGCATATAAGATAAAAATAAAAAACATTAATTAATAGAGACGATAGATAATGGTGAAATAATAAGAGAAACAGTCAGAAGCCGAAAAGAAGTGTAAGGGAGGGGTTGGAGGGGTTGGAGGTGCATCAGAAGATGGAGTTATGAGGTGATGTTAATAGGGTTTTTGGAACCTTTCCTGCCCTGCCACCTTGCAGGAAGGGGGAATGGAGTGATAGACTGGATTGAAGGAAGCATGGTCGAAGAATTTAATGTGTCTCTGTGTGATGTGTTGTTGTACATTTTCTAACTATAGTTCGTTATGAATGTGTGTCATGTTACGTCTTTCCAGAGATGTCCCTCGACATATCTTCTGTAGTGTGCTGTTTTGGTATATAAGATAGTGTAGTAGTGGTGCGCCGTGTAGGAGTGATGGTCGTAGTATTACTTTGTAGATGAGTAATTTGAGTCTGAGTGACAGCCCTGGTGAGTAGATGAGGAGTTTAAGTTGGTATGATATTGACTTGATTTCTATTCTGTTCTGTATGTGTGCAGTGAAAGATTGGTGTGTTTCTAGTTTAATGACTAAGTAAGTGAGATGTTTCTTGGTTTGTATTGTCTGTTCGTTGAGTTTAGGTGCTCTGTTGGGAGTTTTCTTGTATGGGCTACTTTTTTAGAAACTAACAGAAGATAAACGTCATGAATTACTTTTTAGCACTTTAAACTAGCTTTAAGTAGCTCGAAGACATCTGTACGTCTCATGGTTCCTGAGATATATATTCCCCATTGTGAAATTACTAACTGCTGATTTTTCAGTACATTTTTTATGAAATGTTTTTTTTTTAAAAAATCTCGAAAACTATTGAATGTTAAGAACTCTATCAGAGTTCGTATTTTGGAAAATGTACTTTACTTTGAATGAAGTTTTTTAGAGATGTAAGTAGATTTAACGATATTGAGCTAATAGAAATATATTGTAGGAAGATAATCTAGGTGGCGGTTTACAGTAAAAGAAAACAAACATTTCGCCCCACTTTGCAGAGCTTCGTCATGCTAAGAAATTTAAACAGAAGTGTCAACTGCCCTCTACTCTACTTCTAAACCAACTTCTACTCTGTGCTTACATCGGAACTCCCACTCCACAAGATGAACTTCAATTATCTCTGTAATCTCCACAAGGGCCTTGCTGATAAAAAGGAACAGCACATCTTTCTTCTAAACTTAATGATTTTTTTCTGGAAGAGTCTTTGGAATTAAACTGGATTTGGTGAATGGCGCAATTCTTCCTTTTCTAATGCAATAATTTATTTAATATAATCAGCAACAACGTTTCGGGAAATATCCCCCATCTTCAGGTTGCTGATACAAAAATATCCTATATATAACGTATAATTATCTCCTATATTTTCATTATTGCTAATATTTAATAATATTATTGTCATTTAATTAATAAAAACTATTTTACTTTTAACAGTCATACATTTTTAGGAGAATTATTTTCCTATTACGATTCTCCTAAAAATGTATGACTGTTAACAGTAAAATAGTTTTTATTCATTAAATGACAATAATATTATTAAATATTAGCAATAATGACAATATAGGAGATAATTATATGTTATATATAGGATATTTTCATCAGCAACCTGAAGATGGGGATATTTCCCGAAACGTTGTTGCTGATTATATGAAATAAATTATTGCTGTTGAAAATGGAAGAATTGTTTCATTCACCAGTTTAATCTTTCTTCTAAAATGCAGATCTGCAGCAGTTTTTCCAAAAATTATTGATAATAACTTTAATCTTTAATCAAGGAAACTATTGTCTTCATAAATTCTATCCAGTCTAAAATTTCCGCCCTCACTGACAATTTAGCCTCCGTTATTGGTAAAAAATGGTATTTTTTAAAGGCAGTTGACATTTCTGTTTCAACCCGTCAGCCTTTACGAAGTCCTGAAATGTGGGGCGGAACGTCGGTTAACAATAAATAGTTTTTTTTTATTATTTCGGCACTTTCATTGACCACCACTCAGACTTTCTTCCTAAAATCTACTTTATCTGGTCAACTATCTTCTTTTAACAGATATATAGTCTGTCTAATAAGTAAATAATCAGATCTTTTTTTAGTCACATTGGACAGAAATCTAGTGACGTTCAAAAATCTATAAAGCTTTTTATTCAGTATATGTTGATAATATCATAATAGTACTTATTATATAAGGAATATTATAATAATAAATATAATACATAGGCTTACATCTTTCCCTATACTGTCACTCGGTATACCGAAGGTGGTATTCTTTGTTTTTCGAACGTCCTGATTCCATTTTTCTAGATATTTGTCCACTTTCACTTCGATGTAGCCATAAACTACAGTTCAAAATTATATCTACAAACAGAACATCCTACACATAAATATATTTTTAATCCAAAATTTTCTATTCTTTTTCGACAAAAACAAAATTCAACACTTCCGTTATCAGAAAGACTCTCCTAGGTTATCGCTTTTCTCAAAACGATAAGAATTGACAAATCCGAAAACAATCATCCACCATGGACCT
>NW_027110402.1:125601-127149 GCF_000696795.3 Halyomorpha halys
TCATCTTGGAAAATACTATCCAAACATGAGGATCAGTTAATATTTATACGTAATACTCATCACGGTAAACGTACCTTCTCTAGTCACGCCAGGAAGAGGCTTAAGCTAGCCCGACAGAAGTCGTATAGACTCTATCACTTGCTCACCTCACAGCAGATCTCGCTCCGCCTCAAGCTGCAGATCTACAAGGCCGTTCCACGTCCGACTCTGCTCCATGGCGCACCACTCATGCGGCACCTCTACCGGACCACGTTAACCAAACTGCAGAGCTTCCAGAATTCACTCCTTCGGCGAATAGTCAGAGGAACCACACTCCAAAGGGCAAGGGATACTGTTATCAGAGAGGAGCTCCAACTCCCTTCTGTGCCGGAATTCATAGGCCGCAGGCACATCAAATTCCTTGATGGGCTGAAAGCCTGTGCCAATCACCTATTCCGAGAAATAACCCCTCCCCCAAGACCTGGGAGGTGGCAAAGCACGGTCCCCTTGGTCGACGTCCTCGCCGAGGGAAGGACTTCTGGCTCTGCAGCCTGAAGTCACCCACACCTCAACACTACCAGCCGGAATTGTCCCTCCCCATTCCTTGTTAGCCCCTGGCAGTCCAACCACTCATGTAAAAACCGCCTTCAGCGGACCAAGCATGTAACATCTTATAATGCCATAAGGCAAAACAAGATAAAATGTAAATATGTGTATATATTATCCTTAGTTCTAAGTAGCATATATAATTGTATTAGTTTAAATAAATAAAATAGGAGGTAAGAAAAAAAAACAAAAAAAAAAAAACGGTAAACGTAGTAAATCTGTTCATAAACCTTCTCAGAAATGTTATAGATTGTCAAGTAATTCTTTTGAAACTCTAATTGATGTAACATTAGAAATATAAGAATTTCAGAAAATTTAATAATTATCATTATATAAAAAGGGTGTTAATGAAAAAAATAAATTAAGATTGATATCCTGCTGTGTGAAGAGAACATCGTAACTTTTAAGGGACCCTCATATTAGTATCTAAAACCCAAAGCATAAAACGCAGCCAGAGCTGGGTAGTAACTACATTTGTATCTAAGTACAGAAAGTATCTACAGATACAGTTACTTTTCGAGTACTTTATATTTGACCGACCGAAGTTCATTTTTGCAAGTACAGTATCTGTACTTGTTACTCACTAGTCCAATTACAGTAGTTGGAAAAAGTAACTGCAAATTGTTTCCACAACTAGCACTTGGAACTGTAGCTGAGAGTATCTAAGATACAAAATACAATTTCTAATTTCTACCTTATAAAGGTCTATTTACCTGGTCCATGCTATCGATATTAAGATCGTGAATCGACTTATTATAACTTTTCTAATTTCTAACATTTCGGGGTCCTTTTGAGTATTTTAGGAGACGGGAAAAATATTATAAAAACTACTACCCCTACAAAGATACGTGATATATACTTATAGTAAGTTAAGTTACCTTTATTTTGAGTACGATCAGGCATCTGTACGTCTAATGAATAGTTTCTAAAATATATTTTTTCAAAATTTTATCCGAACAACTA
>NW_027110402.1:128399-131840 GCF_000696795.3 Halyomorpha halys
AAAAATTGAGTGTTAATAGACATCTGTGCATCGAATGGTTTCAGAGATATAAATTACTCAAAATAAATTCACTAACTTTATGAAATATTGCAATTTAAAAAGCTTTATGTTGTGAACTAAACTATTAGGGTCCTCTTACATGTTTTGGAAGTGCTGAGAACGAAAATAGAATCGATTTGAAGATCGGGCTAATAAAAATCAATTCATTTTAACTTTTACTATTTCCACCAGATTTTCTGTAATTTCTTTAGATCTGGGGATGAAATTAATTTATGAAATCGTAAAAGTTAAAATAAATCAACTTTTATTAGCCCGATCATAAAATCGATTCTATTTTCGTTCTTAGCACTTCCAAAACATATAAGAGGATCCTAATATTTTAGAAATCATAAAAGTTAGAACAAATCGATTTTTATTTGCCTGATCACAAAATCGATTGTATTTTCGTTTTCTGCACCTCTGAAATCATATTAGGGGATGTTGATATTGTAGAAATCGGAAAAGTTAAAATTAATCGATACGTGCGTGATCTTCAAATCGATAGAATTTTTTGTGTTTGCATCTCAAGTAACATATAAGGGGACAGTAATATGTTAACAATCGGAAATTCTCGATAGGTGAACATGCTATCATGAAACCGATAGCATTTTAAATTTTTCCGTCTCCTAAAACACACAAAAGTACGAGCGAGCCCAAAAGGAGAAAAAAGGCAGTTTTTTTTAGGATAATAGTACAAGAACAGAGAAGAAAAAAAGGCAGTTATCTCAACCCAATTTTTGACTACATTAATGAAAACTATGTATAATTACTAGTCAAAACTGATGAGTCTGCCAAGTATAGGTAGGGGGAATAAAATATGGCGGCAGTTTCAAAACCTTAAAAAAACATTAATTTTTTCATTCTTAAAAACTACCAACAACACAAGAAAATCTAAGAGAACATTATTTAAAGAAGAGTAAATTTGCTGAAATATTAGCCCTACAAGAGCTATTTACGTCCAATAGTTCTCGAGATATAGCTTTTTAAAAAGCAAAATTTCTTAAAAATCTACTGAAAGATTAGTTGTTATTTAATTTATTTTGAGAAATCTATATCTCAGGAACTATGTGACGTACAGATTAGCACTCAAATTAAAGCTAGTTTAATGGACTATAAAGAAGTTTATGACCTTTACCTTCATAGGAATAGTAACTTTCATGATATTTCCTAAAATATATTGATTTATAATTGTTCGGACATTAAGTTTGATTTATGAAAAACTTCATTTCAGAAACCATTGGACGTATAGATGTCTGCCAGCGCTCAAATTAAAGCTAGTTAAATTTACTACAAAATGGTTAATAATGTTTCTCTTTGTAGGACCAGTAGTTCTTATATTTGACAAAAAAAAACCTCACAAAATGTTAATTAGTAGTTGTTCGTATAAAATTTGGATTTTTGAACAAATATGTCTCTATGTACATAAGACACACATATGTCTGCCAATACTCAAAATAAAGGAAATTTAACTTACTATAAAGTAGTTTATGACATCTTCGTAGGGGTAATAGTTTTTATGAAATTCACATATGAATATGATATAACTGTTATAACTCGAAAAAAAAATTAAATTTATTCGGAGTGCTATCTCATAAAAAGTAGTCACAACACAAGAAAACCTAAGAGAACGTCATTTAAAGTAGAGTAAATTTTCTAAAATATGGACCCTAATAGAGTTATTTACGTTCAATAGTTCTCGAGATATAACTTTTTAAAAAGCAATATTTCATAAAAATGTTGTACTGAACGTACTGAAAGATTAGTAGCTTGTGAATTTATTTTGAAAAATCTATATCTAAAAAACCATTTGACCTACAGGTGTCTGTTAGCACTGAAATTAAAGCTAGTTTAATGAGCTATAAAGTAGCTCATGACATTTTTCTTCGTAGGGATAGTAGTTTTCATGATATTTGCTAAAATAAATTGATTTATAGTTGTTCGGACAAATTTTCATTTGCCAAATTTATATTCATATGTGAATATCATAAAAACCATAATCCCTACGAAGATAAATGTCATAAACTACTTTATAGTAAGTTAAATTTCCTTTATTTTGAGTGTTGGCAGACATATGTGCGTCTTATGAATCTAGAGATATTGTCTTACTTAACTATAAACTTATTGTCTGAACAACTATAAATCAATTTATTTTAGTAAATGTCATGAAAACTACTATTTCTACAATGGTAAAGGTCATAAACTACTTTATACTACATTAAACTAGTTTTAATTTGCGTGCTAATATACATCTGTTCGTCGAATGGTTATTGAGATATAGATTTCTCAAAATAGATTTACTAACTACTGATAATTCAGTACATTTTTATGAAATGTTGCTTTTTAAAAGGCTATATCTCGAGAAATATTGGACGTAAATAGCCCTATTATGGTTCATATTTTAGCAAATTTACTCTTCTTTAAATAATGTTCTTTTAGATTTTAGAGTTTTGTTGGTAGTTTTTTTGATATAGAGCTCTGAATAAAAATTAATATTTTTTTAACGTTTTGAAACAGCCGCCACTTTTTATTCCCCCTACCTATACTAGACACACTCATCAATTTTGACTAGTAATTATACCTAGTTTTCATTAAAGTAGTCAAAAATTGGGGTGAAATAACTGCTTTTTTTTTTTCTTCCCGACTCTTGTACCATTATTCATTCGTTTTAATTTTTGTTTTTGTTTTCTCTGTCTAACATTCCATAGGTTTAATGTATATATATTTTTTAAAAAAATTGAATAAAGATTTTGAAAAAGGAAAAGGAATTGTGGTTTCAAGAAGGTTAGTAAAAATTTGGGAATGATGGCGAAGGAGAGCCAGCGATGGATGATGACAAATGGTATTGCGGGCTACCATTTGTCCAATAGAGGGTGCTTTATGACAGGGACCGACCAATAGGAGGCCATCTCTCATCCATATCGATGCCTATTGGTCCTAACAATTCGTCTCTTTATGTACACCTCTTCTCGGGAGAGATTTGTTCACTGCTGATTGTGTTTGGGGTCCTCAATCTAGATTATACGGAGAGGACCCTTCTTGGGCGGTCTATCATACTCTATTTCGAGATTTCTGAATCTTTCTACCCTTCCAATCACATCCCTCCGATTCCGATAGTTGTTGGTTCTCCAGGTCGATCACTACTCTGTTAACGTTAGCTGCTGTATTAATATGTCATACTTTTTTTAAATTTTCAAATCCTCTTTATTTATATATATAATTACAATTACAAGTATATAATATAATACATAGTATATATACAAATTTTACATACTGACTCTAATATGTCATACATACTGACTCTAATATGTCATACATACTGACTCTAATATGTCATACATACTGACTCTAATACGTCATACATATTGACTCTAATATGCCATACATATTGACTCTAATATGTCA